>NC_062255.1:3339886-3643512 GCF_905475465.1 Pieris napi
CCAATTGAAGCAGTTATTGTAATTGGCCGTTAATTGTCTTTCCAATACTGCAGTTTGTTCCATGCTGTGTACAGAGGATGTAAGATTAAAATATAGCAAAACAATTCTTGGTCTGGCAGCTTAAGTGTTTGCAATCCGGAAATTACTAGTTTATAAAACGAATAGTCTGACCAAGATCCGTATAGGTTACAGTGCTACTGTATTCTTATTATCAAATTAAATGGCGTGGCAAAAATGTAAACCTAACACGTACGAGTATTCAAATATAACTATTGTTGTCTATATCAATGGCCTGGAACTAATCACATGAAAGCGATAAGGCCGCTTTGTCCTCCTTATTATTTAAATGTAATTAAACGGATTTTGCAATGAAGTGTTGAATTAATAAAAAACGCAATGTTAAGTAGAGTCATTTGTTTCTCAAGGTCACAAACAACCTGTCCGATCAGGTGTTCACGAATATTGTAAAAACATGCATGTTTCAAGAAAAATATAATTTTACACGTTAAGATTAATTGATTATAAAATGAATGTAAAAAACTAAATTTTTTATACCTATGGTTGTGGATTGTGGACTCAGTTTCCGCATTTATAATCGGTCCGCTGTGCATATTCTTTATACTTTAAAGGTAATTTAGTTTAAAGATGAATTGGTTTTCAATTATTGACGATACAATTCAATTGTTTTACTTTCTTAATGTACTTTACATTGGACGAAGACGAAAATGTTATCGTTTTATAACAATGTGACAATTAACAATTTTTAACAATGTGTATTGATTGAATAGTTTTTAATCTTATTCAAACTATGAATTGAAGAAATTCTGAGCTAAAGTATGGTTGTAGTAGCTTTTATAATAATAATTAGTATACTAGTTTAACTTTTTGATGTGCCAATTTAGGAGCTTGTATGTTTAATGTGTCAAAATTGTACATACCTATGTAATATAAAATGCTTCAGTAATTCGTAAGGTAATAAATATTTCATTTATTTATTGAGTTTTATTTAACCTTAAGTGTATAAATTAAAATTACTAGACCTACTGCAGGTTTTAGTTATTGTTATTTTTTATTTTTATTTTGTGGTTGCTTGTTTAATTTTTGTCCCTTGCTCGCTTTCTTATTTTCTAATATAATAGATATGTATGTGTGTAAAATTTGTGATGTCAAAATTTTTGTAAAATTTTATACATAACACGTTGTTTTAGAACTTATAAATAAATAAAAAACAAAATTTACTCAGTATACAAATTGTATACATATAACAATTGTAGTTTGGAGAATTAAATCAGACCTAATATAGAATCATACATATATGTTACTGAAATATGAAGCTAACCGCCAATGCCAAAGTGTGGCCTCCCGCAAAGATCAGGTAACTCAACAGACAAATTATCAGTTTATATATTTTTTAAGAAAAATATATATATATTTAATTAAAAAGAATATTTATACTATTTCAATTATAAAATTCATCTTCCTTATGGCACTGATTACAGTAATCGCAGAGTAAAAAATCTTAATGATAAAAATTAATTAGTAAATATACCTCTATATAAATCCTCCTCTGTATTCTATTCGCAATTATTAGCGTAGTATTCAAGCACCAATTACTCATTCTTTATCCTGACGCTAAGCAGAATGGACTTCAGTAATAAGGTTGTCTTAATAACTGGTGCAAGCGGCGGCATTGGTGCTTCTTGTGCTCTTCGATTTGCTGCATTAAATGCCAACTTATCCTTAGTCGGCAGGAACGTGGAAAATCTTAACAACGTTGCTGGAAAATGTGAAGAACTAAAAGGGAATAGACCCCTTACAATTAAAGCTGACATCAGCATAGATGATGATGTTCAACGGATTATTGTAGAAACAATAGATCGCTATGGAAAGCTGGATGTTCTTGTTAACAACGCCGGATTCCTCATCATGTCAGATATCACAGGCGATATAAAGGACTTCGACAAAATGATGGCAACAAACATCCGTGGAACATATCTACTTACTCAGAAAGCTGTACCTTATTTGGTGGAAACCAAAGGTAACATTGTAAATGTATCAAGCGTCGTCTCCATGATGCCTATACTCCGTATGATGGCATATTCCATGACGAAGGCAGCCATGGATATATTCACCAAGTGCACAGCTTTGGAACTTGGCCCGAAAGGAGTGAGAGTGAATATGGTTAATCCAGGACCAGTTAACACGAACCTGTTCAAGGCAAACTCGCTAAGCCACGAACAGAACGAGCTAGAACTTGAAAAAATAGCAGAAGTTATACCTTTAAAGAGAATTGTAGAAAGCAATGATGTGGCCAAGCTAATTTCGTTTTTGGCCAGTGAAGATGCCAACTCTATCACGGGAGCGAGTCATGTAATTGATTGTGGATTAATTTTAGGGAATCCGAATGCCTAATTTTGAAAAAAGTGTGTTTTTTTTCTTTCATAAATAGACCGTTGAACCAGTTAAATGATATGTAGTAGCCGTCGCATCATACACACACTCCGCTGACTCTTTGACCCACAATGTGTTATTAAACCCATCGGGGAGCGTTCAAGTATTACGTAACGCAATTTTTGGAGATTATTGGACCCCCCCCCTGTACCTCGCCGTAACGTTTTTCAGTACCCAAGTACAGTACTGTACCCAAGTATAGTAAAACGTTTCGTGACTACCTAGTGACTCTTAAGTTACTATTATGTGGTGTTAGTCGAAAAACATATTAACAATAACGCGTAATTTAATCCCCGCCCCACATCGTAACGTTTTACAAAAGGAATAAAAATACGTTACGTAATACTTGAACGCTCCCTCATTTATTATTTAGTATATAAGAAACAAAATGTTATGTGTTTTGTACCTCAAATAAACATACGTTAATACGATTATAAATTTTACTCTACTAAACATAAGAAGCAAGAATACTTCAGTCAGACAATGGAAGACAAAATGTTTTGAATGTCTCAAATATCAAATGTAGGCCCGAGATAGAAACATCCCGCGGTCTGCAATCGCTAACATTAAGATAAAACCCACAATTCTTGAAGTATTTTCTCCGAATTCCGTTCTTTTGGAGGTGTGAAATGTGTGGAGCCTTATCGTAACCTCCCTTCAGGACCAATTTAATGTTATCTCCCGTTAATTTTCACCCATAATTTCCCCTCATTATTTAAACCGGCTTTCTTCGCTTGAATATTTTTGACGTTGATTGAATTAATTTATGAATTGTGAAGTGTTTTTGGCAATAAATATATTTTTCGGGACATCTTTCTCAAAATATATTGGTAGTAATTTTATTAACAACGTTTGATTATATTGTTGTTGAATAAATTAAATTAAAATAAAAAATAAAAGTGTATTTATAATTATTCTTTTTTATAAAGTCACCATTCAAATAATGTTTGGTGTGTTATAACTGTATGTATTTAACCAATCTGATGTCTGTTTCTGTACCTTAAATGTAAAAAAATAAAAAATTAAATAAAATAAATCATAAAGTTTAAAGCTGTGTACATGTAACAATAACATACAGTACATACAGGTACATTGTACAGAAATAATCTAAAACTCAATTCAAGTTGCTTTAAACATATTTTTCAAAGTACTATTATTATTTAAGATATATTTTAATTCTATTAATCGAAATATTTCCCAATTTGCTGACTTATCTTGAACGCTTGCCAGGTTCCCAATATATTGGACATCCTAGGCCCAAGAGACTGAAAAGTGCGTGGTTACAAAAATTCTTGTTCGTGTATAGAAACTATCTTTAATACCTTTCAATAAGGTTCAAAATGAATTGCAATAAAACCAACTTGGTAAGAACGAACTATCAACGTTTATATCCGCAGGACCATACATCGTTTTACGAGTAATTTGTGTGGAGCGTGTTAAGAATAATACAACACTTGTCAAATATTGCATCTGGGTCTGTTTTTCATATGAAATCGACTGTTGACAGTTTATATTAGAATCTAAATTGTATTCTGGAATAAAAATGCCCAATCTTTAGGTGCGATTGTTTATCTAAGATCTTAAGTTGACGTGAATCCCGTAATTCCTGATCTTTATCAATAGGTGATTATTAACTTTATCAAATGCCTTTCGAAAATCAATAAATGACGTCGACCTGATCCTTGATAGTTATTTATTCATTATTACAAAAAAATTGTAAGCGATGCAACGGGCGGCCTTATCGGTAACAAGCGATCTCTTCCAGGACACCCTAGTGAGGAAAAAACTAAAAAAAGAAATATTTATTTATTTATTACAGAAATACATTATCCTTACAGACTATGCCAAAACGATAATGTCGAGAAACATTAAATAAAATATAATAAAGTAGGTACATATATAATATTAAACACATAATATACACAATATTGCTACTGTGAAGTCACTCTGCGAACATATAAATATGTCGATAGTGTCGGAGACAGCATTCAGTAAAGTGCAAGAAGTGCATAACCAAATCTTATAAAAAAATATTATAGAATCACCAACCCTAATCTAAAATAATACAAAAAAATAATAATCTAAAAACTAAAAATGTTACCTCACGAATTCACGAATTGCGATGCAATACAAAAGAATAAGAAATACAAGAATTACAAATGTCACAATTGAGCAGGATAGGATATGGTTAAGAAATGTTAATGTAGAAGATATTTGTCATTTCAAAAGAGGTTTGTTAAACCACAGTGAAGACAATTTTCGCTGCTGAGAGACGGACGGAGAGTTCTTTTTTATTATTTTGTTTATGGTTGTGAAACTATGAACATCAGTGATGCTAGTCTTAATATAAAATATTAATAAAATTTCATTTCATGTGCACAACTTTTATCTGGAACAGCTGTTCGCTAAGGTATTTCCGAAACAATTCGTCTTAATCTTTAAAGAACCGTACCAATTCTTAAAAGGCCGGCATCGCACATGCGAGACTTCTGGCAATGTGATAGTCCTTGGACACATTAACATTATCACTAAACATCAGATGCGTCTCCTGTTACATAAAAAAAACTTACGGTGAAAATCGTGAAGGCTTTAAACCAAAAATCGAAGTGCTGATTTAATACCATCCATATAAAACTTTAGGTTAACATCACTTGATAATAATGTCGGGGCGTTTTAGCGGTATCATTATTAGTTTTTTTTTTTTTTTTATAAAGACAATTCACACCAATTGACCTAGTCCCATGCTAAGCTGGTGAAGCTTGTGTTATGGGTACTAGGCAACGGATATACATACATATTATAGATAGATAGATAGACATATAAATACATACTTAAACACCCAAGACCTAAGCACAACACCAAAAGCTCATCACATCGATTTTCGTCTCAGCCGGGGATCGAACCCGGGACCCATGGATTCGTAGTCAGGGGTACTAACCACTAGACCAATGAATCGTCATATTTTTTTAGTATAGCTGAATATAAAAAAACCATATTATTCTAAGGGTTATTTTTTAAATTTACTTGATGACACTAAGCAAGCATCGATACTATATATTCCATATTGAAACACACAAGTAAAGAACATTAGCATTAATATGTAATAGGCAAGTGCAATCCATTCTTTAAACTGTTGAAGGATGTCTAAATATCCTCGGTGGAAAGGTAAATTGATACCTTTTATTAGGGAAGTGACCCCAAAAAATTTATACGACAATTTCCATGCGACGGAGATTTATATTTACCCATACGATTTTATATAGTGACGTTACCAATGTAATCGTGTAATACGTTAATTACATTTTTACAAAATGTAAGTAATCTTTGGTAATTGCAAACAAAGAGCAGTTTTGGCCTAGTGGCTTCAGCGTGCGATTCTCATCCCTGAGGTCGTAAGTTCGATCGTGCATTTTGACATTCCTTCGAATGGTGAAGGAAAAAATCGAGAGGAAACCCGCTTGCCTTAGACCCATGTCGAAGACGTGTGTCAGGCACAAGAGGCTGATCACCTACTTGCCTATTAGACTGACAAATGATCATGAAGCAGATACAGAAACCCGTGGCCCAACTTTATAAAGGTTTATAACACACTATCTATCCTAAAGGTTTAACCACAATATTTTGTAGGAAGCCTACTGTATGTTTCGAAATCACTATAGAGTGTCAATCAATATACTCCCCAATCAAATCTGTTATACCAAACTGTCTATTTGGTATAACTGAATAGTTTAGTAATAAGTATTTTTTATTTTATGAATTAAACAGTTTTTTACATAACCGTAACTCAGTCATGACGTCTATTGCGTCCTTGAAATTATATAAATATAATTTAATTTAAAAGCTAATAAGAGGAATTACCATCAATCATAATATAAATTAATTACTAACGTAAAAAAATTAAAGCAATTATAAATCATGATGCCATAAGGAATTTAAAATAAGAATACAAATGAATAAAAAAGCGAATAAAATTTTTTTTATGTTCATTAAATTATAATATTTTTAATAGTCACTAAGCACTGTGACGATCTTTGTACTCGTTATTATTAATCTGTATTTGCCTCTTCACAATATAGAATTTTACGGGTTTACATTCTGCAGGTATTTCTATTATATATATATTTTTAGCCAGAGCCAGAGGGCTCGAAGCATAAGCCTTTTATGAATTGGTATGCTCTTTTCTTGAAGGGCCCTAATTCGAAATGGTTGGGAAATTTAGTGGGCAGCTGGTTCCACATAGTGGTGGTACACGGCAAAAACTGCCTTAAAAACGCTCAATTGTGGAACGACGGGTGGAATTTCGTATTCTGCTTCGACATCCGATGATGAAACTCTTTTGCCGATATTAATCCGAACAACTCATCTGAACACTCTCTCCCAGATCTCTACGCAACGCCAAGGGATCAAGCCGCTCTTAGAGAGATTGGTCGACGATTCTTGAGATTATTGAGATATAAAAGAGATGACAAAAAAACTAAAGCATGAGTGGTTCAGTTGTTGTTGTTGTGTTGTTTTTAATCGAAAGAAAGCGTGCGTTTGATTGTGGTTGGACAAATATATAAGACGTATCTATGTCGCGAGTCAACTGTCAACGCATAATGCACTAGAGATATTGTTGAGTCAACATTTGTTTTTCAGCAACAAACAAGAACGAACGGAACGCACAAACCTCTATCTTTTTACATTCTGACTCCAGTGGTTAGTAGCACCTTCGGGTGCACACCACCACCACGTGAACCTGCCTATCGAAGTATTTTTAAATCAATTCTACTTCCATCAAGGAGCACATGAATAAATCTGTTTCTATATACTTTTTTCTATATTCTCTATCTTTTTATATTCTTACTCCATTGTTTAGAGAAGAATCTAATGAATCCAAAACTCAATTCGAGGATACATTTTAGACTTCTTAGTAAAATAAAACAAAGATATTTACGTATAAATAAACGAAAACAATTGTTTTTCTTGAATATTATATAACATTCAATAAATACAAAATTGTTACTACGTATTTACGAGCGAACCGGAAGTAACAACAGGACGAGTATTTCACTGAGAATGGTGTAAGTAATAAAAAAGATCTCGGGCAATCATATTTTATCGGAAAGGCTATTTTGCGCAGGCGGATACGGTTCGAAATATCTCAATTTCCATCGTCCAACATAAAACGACGTGTTAACATAAATATATTGGAATTGGTCTATCTTTGTGTGATTGGAAGTCTTTTGAGTTATATTTATTAAATAAATAACAATAATAATAGCAATTGAAATTTAAGATTAATTAAGTAGTATGTGAGTTAATTGCTAAATACTTTTCACTGCACATTGGGAGTGATTTTCTTGATTAAAAAAAAGACCTAGATTGTCCTCCAGCGAACTAAATTACTTTTCACGTTAGAGAGTTGCTAAAAGGACTAAGGTAGATAACTTTTAATCTTTTGATTTTGTTCTCAATGCCTTGTGTAATGTATGTGTATTTGGCAAAAAGATTGAACTGCTGATCGATTTTTGTTTAGAAGATCTTTTTTTTAATAAAATTTTCTACAGGTTCATGTAGGGTAAACCAAAATTAGTACAACCAAATCCCTATGACATAACACATTGGTATTTTTTCAATATAACTTTGTTTTATATGGGTTTTCATATTATATGGCCATGACATGCTATTGAATACAAAGTTAAATAAATAAATAAAAGTTTGCCAAGCCGCTGCCATTTTTTATTATTACGAGTCTGTACTCGTATAAGTGACATATCTGACAATATCGCGCAAAAAAGATTCGTTGCAAAAAATATCGTGATATAAAAATTACTTCCCCATAATTTTGACGTCTTTTTATTTCATTGTTTTGGGCCCAACACGGCAACGAGGGCTCATAAAAGTAAAGATATGGACCAACACGTTTTCTTCGAACGTAAGTAAGCAATTTCGCAAAATGTTTGCTTTTTACTCACTATAATTTACAGATATTTACGAACTCGCCTTAAATAGTTCTTAGGCAAGATAGCAAAAAATCGATGACCGAAACCCGGTCTCACGAAGCTCATTAACGTTTCTGAGTTTTGTTGCTTATTTTGTGTCATTTAAATTTTTTTAAGCAATATACATTTATTTAGAAAAATTAACTATTGCTGTAATGAAAATACTTCGAGTTTTTATTTTAATAATGATCATAGACAATGTATTGTATACATATATAGTCTGATGTGCGTAAATTCCTGGCTAATTAACCCAGCCTATCTCCTTCTAGAAGCTCAGAAGTTTCCTGGGCACTTCACAGGCTTCACGAAGCGACCACACTGCTCCGAGGATTTCTCCTCGTTGGGAAATCACAGCCACGCATTCTGTGCTGAAACAGTAGTAAAAGAGGTTTTAATCCACTACATTTTGGCACTGATAGACACATATATATAGACTGCTAGCATAGCACTCTAAAGCAGAAAATATTAATAAACAAATGAATGTTAAAACGAAAAAGTTCTAATATAATGTTGCCAGTAATCACGTGTACCTTATAAATTTCGTGGCACTTTATTATGTTCACATTATCTCGGAATTTCGCGAAACGTGACCGCACTATAGGCAGGTAGCAAAGGCTATAATTCAATCAAAAGCGGCTTAAATAGCCTTTCGTCGTGTTTACCAAACACGTACCCTTATCATGCTGTCTTAATTATTAATTTTGAACGCCATTTTAGTTCATATGGCTGAGGTATTAAGGACATTTATTTAATCCAGTATTTCAGATATTAATTATGAGGGCGTACATTATTTTTATGGGGTTTTTAAGTGTTCACTGCAGAGACGAGGAAAAGATAATGAAAGGTGAGTTGTGACAATATTATTAAGATCTAAGCCGGTGTTAAAGATTAGAAATTTGTTCTAAATCGATGCCTAATGTATTCAGATTTTTTTTAGTTAAATCAGCCGCTAGTTGCTCCTTGTTTGCTTCGAATATTTATGGGATGGTATAGACATTTATTTTAATGGATCGTCAGTTTGTAAATGAGGTTTTATTGATTCTACATCACATTTAATGACTGTCTACCTGTCTGGACAGCTCAATAGTTAATGCTTATATTAGCTGTAAAGGTGCTTTTCTAAAGTAGGCGAGAATATAAATGAATTCTATTAAAAATCCTTTGATTATTATTGCTTATCTTATAAGTTTATCGTACCGAATAGATAAGTAAATTTTAAAATAATCTTTTTAACGATTTTTAGGGCATTTTTTAAATAATGTCGTGTTGTCTACAATTTCCAAGTTTGGACTGTTGTATATTGTTGATGAACAAGTGATAAATCGTTTTTTTTTTAATTTACTTTGACTTGTTTTGAAAAAGCTAATAATAATAATCACTTGCATAATGTATGGTTAAAATTACCGCAAATAGTTAACCCTATCACCTAACAGATAAATAACTTCACATTTAATACATTAATTTTCGTAGCTTGTTACTGGCCCAACGAAGTATTCGAGCCTTGTTTCGGTGGATGCGCCGAGATCTCTTGTGACAACCCTCGAAACCACTTACGACCCTGCTACCCTTACTGCGAGCCTGGTTGTATCTGCGAAGAGCCTTACGTGAGGGATGACCGCACGCATCAGTGTGTTCTACCACACGATTGCTCACCGTGAGTACAGATAGCTGAACTGAAGCAATATTGTATAGTAGACACGGTGTTTTTTTTTTTAGACAATTCACACCAATTGACCTAGTCCCATGCTAAGCTGGGAAAGCTTGTGTTATGAGTACTAGGCAACGGATATACATACATATTATAGATAGATAGACATATAAATACATATTTAAACACCCAAGACCTAAGCACAACACCAAATGCTCATCACATCGATGTTCATCTCAGCCGGGGATCGAACCCGGGACCCATGGATTCGCAGTCAGGGGTACAAACCACTAGACCAATGAGTCGTTTTCGAAGTGTCACACAAAATTTTGTTAAAACTTTTCCTGTAAAGACAAACTTGGTCTTAATTTGAATGATCCCCACATCATTAAAGGCCAATAGTGGCGGTGACTTCAACGGCTGATCACATGGCGGTTAACCTGTGCTGCCTTGGGTGATCGCTGGTGACGCCGTGTGGTTTGAGTGGGTATGCACAGTAGCGAGTACTACATAACACTCCACCACAAGCAAATCGCGCCACGTGACGTCAATATGAAAAACTAAACAGAAAGAAATCTGTTTTATTTCAGAACTCAAATGGGTATACCAGTGCCAACAAGGCGATCTGGTAAATCTTCTATGAAATATAGCAGATCTCAAGCCCAAAGACGACAAGGTAGAGGCGATGAAATGGAATTAAACGAGACAGAAGCTCCACATCCTGATGAGAAGCAAAAACCTGATGTATCCAGGATGGGGAATTACTTTAACATCGTGATTGCACCTCCACCAATCAGGGCGTTGCAGCCGAGGAAATTAGTACCGGGAGACGCATTTCGATTGGCTACCAAAACGATATAAAAAATGTTTTAACATAATGTTACTTTAAAATACATAGTGAATATTATCTTTGAATTTCTTTCTCATCAACAAGCTTTAAATCGTTGAATATTGTTTATTACACGCTTTATATTAGCTTCACCTGTATGTATGTATGTAACCGACTCCTTCGGACTCGATGTTGACCCACTTTTAACGGACAGATTTAATTCAAACTTTGCGCACCTGTGAAATATCGATGACAATGCAATAATCCGAAAAAAAAATGAAAAAAAAAATTTAGCAAAAAAATATTAAATAGTTGCTCGATAGACGAAAAATATGGCACAGAGCGCCCCACGCTTTTTCACAATAATACCAGTATTTTTTGTTCATTACCATTTTCAGCCTAAATTAGGAATTATTTTTCACTTTTTAGTTTGATGTACTTTAAAAGCGTGTTTTTTTAGTTTTTTTAACTATTATTTATTTTATTGTCTAAAACTGAAGTTCGTATACTCAATCGATATTGATAAAAAAAGAGTTTTACGGTTTAATGGTAACTTCCGTTGGTTTTTCTCCTTTAATAAACACATTTCAGTTAGCTACAGTAATCACAAATACGCTCCAGTTTCTGATAAGCAAGTAACATGAGGAAGCTGCTATTTCTCGCACTTTTATTTTGTAAGTTCTAATGTTAAAAAAAAACGAACGCTACGAAATATTTATTTCCAATTGAACTAACTTAACCTTAAAATTACAGATGACGTTATAGATGCGAATAGAATAAACTATGATTACGACGACATAGACAATAGTAAACGACATTCATTCATAGACGATAGACGAAATTGGAGAAAGAAAGCACTTTTAAAATCATTTGACCAAGATCACAAGGACTGGGATGAAAGGCGAAGATATGAAGAAAGTCCTAGATATCTAGATGATACAGACGATAAGGCCGGATTAAACAGAAAGGAATATGATAGTTTTGGTTATGGAATTGGTAAACAAATAGAGGATACAGATAAAGCAAGATATAGAAGTACTGAAATTGGTCACTTACAAACGTAATATATTTTTTTTTACTATTATTTAAGACTAAATTCATAAAAATATTAATGAAATCACGTTGACAGAGACAAGGAGATAGAGAGGAAGCCCTATTCAATGAATTGTGAGAGACCTCACGAACGGTGAGTAATTTATTTATTTATTATAAAAGTCGGTTAATTCAAGTAAATTTTCTTTTTTAAAAAGAAGGACGTCGGTCTTTTTATTTTATTTTATGGATTGGATTGGATCATATTAAAAATCTCTTTCAGCTTACAATTTAAACGTTAACTTTACATTTATTACTTACTTTTATCCCAAACTAGTGTTGTAACACATTAGACAGTCACAACCTAATCATACACATAGAAAATATATACAGATACGAGGCATGTTTTTCTGGTTGCGCTGCTATAACCTGTGACAACCCACGAGAAAGACTCCGGCCCTGCTATCCGTTCTGCGAGTCCGGATGTATCTGTACACAACCATATGTACGCGATGATAGAACTCACAAATGCGTCCTACCTGAGGACTGCACTAAGTACGTAACATGTTCAGAATTGGTACATTTCCGTTGTATGTAAAATTATATTCTATTTTTACACGCTTTATTATAGCTTCACCTGTATGTATGTATGTAACCGACTCCTTCGGACTCGATTTTGACCCACTTTAAACGGACAGATTTAATTCAAACTTTGTACACTTATAAAGAATCAGCGACAATATAATAATTTCATAGGTTTATCTCGAAAAAACAATGAATTTTTTTTTAAGTCCACAAAGCAATACGATTAAATTGAGACAACACGTATTGCTGCTAGGACTAAAAAGTGGAAAATAAAGATAGTTTAAAAAACTATAAAACACGCTTTTAAAGCACATCACAGCGTGGGGCGCTCTGTGCCATATTTTTCGTCTATCGAGCAACCCACGCTTTTTCAAAATAAAACCAGTATTTTTTGTTCATTACCATTTTCAGCCTAAATTAGGAATTATTTTTCACTGTTTAGTTTGATGTGAGCGTGTTTTATAGTTTTTTTTAACTATATTTATTAAACCACCATTACGAGATTTAACTCAGAATAATAATAGCTATCAGACGAACTCTTACATTTTGATTCTGTGTCGGAAATTTCAATAATGATTACTATTGCTAATTTTTTCGATGCCATCCCTCAAATGCGTGTTTATCGACCTTCAACTCGAAGTAATGATAGCTGTTTTTAATATAAAATCTGGGTATCACGTGAAAATGTTCTTTAATAATAATGTTTTTTTTTTCAGGGGCTTGAAAGGCATACCAGACTTGGGTGATGATGTGTAAAAATAAAAAATAAGAGATCAAAAAAATACGTTTTATTTATAGTGAATAGTACTTGATAGCATAGTAAAAAATGTAGTTTCCATTCAAAACCACTCAGAAAAATTGTTTTTTACTGCAGCTGTACTGAAACTATTGTTTAGTAATCTGCAACAAGTAACAAAACTTTCATTGTGCACGTCACTCGACCATGTTGACGGGCTCACAAGCCGTATTCGATATTCAACATTTTTAATTCTATTTTGAATTTGTCTTTTGCATATAATGTCAAAGAAAAGAGGATTTAGTTTATTATTTTTGTGGTTAAACTATGTAACGTGTGAAGGTCAATATGGTAAGTACAAAGTGTAGATTATTTGACTTAGGGTCCGTTTCACAATGTATGGATACAGTACCAAATAGCTATGCAACACATACATTATTTGTAAGATAAATTGTGCTATTTGACACTTCATCGGACTCATAACTTATGATGGACTTTATAACGAATAGAGCTATCTGCCCTGCGATTCTGTAACTCACTTTTCGAACTCACACAGTGGTTTTGACAGTCGTGAAACGCAACAATAGTGTTTATCCTACCAATAAGTAATAAACAGCTAATTTGGAACTTATGTAGAACTTATCCGTACATTGTGAAACAGACCCTTAATGTCCTATAATAGAGGACATCCACAAACAGAAGCCAGGTTTGACTGGGACGGCCACGCCTCCGCTTGCGAGTTCCAATCAAGGGCCTGCTTGGGGATATAATTGGAATCTCCTCAGAGTGTATATGAAATGAAATGAAATAGTTTATTCTTGCAAGTAGGACTATATAAATCACTTTTACAATGTCTTCCTAAGCTAGATGAAGTCGTCATTTCCTAACTGACTGCCCTGAGAAGAAATGTCGAAACAAACTCGGGGGTCTTAGTCTCTTTTACAGTCCAGATAATACAATAATAAATTAATAAATTGGTGTAAATGCAGAGTATTTACTGGACTGGTCTTTGGAAGAAAGAACCAGATCGATCTGAGCAAGCCTGTGCCAGCAGACAGCAAGCATGCCCCGAATAGCTCATGCAGCTCAACTATTTTTGAGGGAGCTGCACAACCCGGTACACAACAATACCGCCAGTGGCACCATAAAAATATGTGGGGCAACAACTCACTCAGATCGCCAGCCCAAAATAACTATAGACTCTCCATTTCCACTTGCCACGCTTGATCTGATGGCTAATCAATGTTTCTCGGCAGCGCTGCCAAAATTGCTCAGAGATTTTCTCGGGCCAGTAGATATCCAGAATATGGTGAAGTCAGCCGTTGACGAAGACTTGGAGTCGGTGCGAGATGTCGTTAGTAACCATTCACGTTTAACACCCATAGATGGGGGGCTATAGGCCCCTATTATATAAAAAAAAATAGCACTCCGGGAGTGCCGACAGAAGTGAAAACTTCAATATTAACGTTGTGTTTAATTATAAGTATAAAAGTACTATCATTTATGAGGTAGAATACAATGTTTATTTATTGCGCTATCGTACACAAATATGACAATTTAATACATCAATAATTAAACTCAATTGAAGATCTGTCTATCAAGCATTAATATAACATGCGGACAATCTTAATCTTAATGTTAAACATTCTTTTACCACCTAATGTTAATTCATTAAATTCAACCTTTATATAATGTAAATGTAAAATAATTACTCTCCCTTCCCCTCGATCTTACGCTTTTTCGATCAGCATCACGTGACCCTGACGCAAGTTTGAAAGTTTTTACCCATACAAAAAGTGCTCAGCGCCGCTAAAGAAGTTTTCACTTCAAAAATATTATAAATCTGTGCTGCCTTGCGATTCTGCAACTCACTTTTTGAACTCACACAGCGGTTTTCCAAGTGGCGGCCGCGCTCAAATCAGTCGTAAAGCAGTAATTTTACGATTAGGCCCTCTGATAAACAATAAACTACAAGCTCCCTTATCAGAATGCCAAATCATAAAATGACTGCTTTACTGATTTGAGCGCGACCGCCGCTGTGAAAAACGCTGTATGAGTTCTAAAAGTGAGTTACAGAATCGCAAGGCTGCTCTATAGGTGTGTCTAAGTATTACTACATATAAAACAAATTCCTTTGCCACGGCTGTTAAATTAATAATTACTGCATGGATTTCGGTTTTTATCAATAAAGAGTGCTTCACGAGGAAGGCTGAAATATAATTTGACTCAAGGGGTGACTCACCAGTGTTATAATAGAAATATATCACGTGAATATGTTGTTCAAATTCAAATTCAAAAATCATTTAATCATATGGGTAACACATTGTCCACTTATGACTTGTCAGTAAAGAAATACATATGAATGCTTCTAATTTTACATTTAGTGCCAGTTCTCAAATCAAGGGCGTTATACGGAAGAGAAGAACTGGCAATGAACTCTCCGCCACTCTTTTTAATCGCCATTTTTTTTTTTACACCACGTTAGTAAGGAGCTGCAACCATTAAACCATGTTCCACATGACATCTTAAGTAATTAATAATAATAACATAAATTAAAAACAAAGAGTTGTCCTCTATCAGCAGGAGGCATGGTGAAACAGGAGCACGCACTTACATTCTCGTGGGAACAACACGCATTCATAGTCGAAATAATTAACATCACCGCATACACGAATTCAAGTACGACCAGTCACCTCAAGTAGCACCCGTTCACGAGTATGACGCATGGCGAGCCATCGGCCCCCTCGCCATATTTTAGGGAGGAGACAACTAACGAATACTTAAAAACTCCTTAAGAGCAATCAGTCTCAATGTTTTAATGGAACCACGAATGTGCCTGTTTGCACCACAACGTAAACACATTTGACCGAAAGAGACGTCTGAGTTGTAATTATTAAGTAACTTTCTTCACCCACCGATTCTTTTCAAATAGTCTTTTCAATCGTTAACTCCTTTAAAAAAATAATATTTTCACTCTCGATTTATATTTCCATTAACAATCTGAAGCAACGTCTATTATACACACACGAAAACTATACGTGTTGTGCAAAATTAGTAAAATCATAGTTATGTATAATTTAATACTTCAACTGCCTATAATAATAAGTATTTAAAGAAAATACTTTTTTACCGTAATGAAAATAATATAATAATAATAATAAAACATAACTTATGTATTATTATAAATTTACAACTATTTTACATAATTTTTAATTTTTCTGATTTCGCGTGCTTTACAGCGTGCGTGGTCAAGGTAATAATAAGTATGTCAAATAAAATAGATTAGCTGCCCACAATTCAGGGAATTCTAGTGCACTTTCTCTTTGTATTGTACATCTCTTTATTTCGTGTACAAGTACCCTTTCCATTACGGAGCATATATACGCGGCCAGAAAGCCACAACACATTTTAATTTTTATGAAATATTTACAAATTACACAATAATTCTTAACATTTAAATATACCTCATCTATCGTCAAAGTTAAATGTGCCACTTAAATTTAGGCATTGTATATAGCTAGAATTTAATTGGTGAACGCCTTAAGACAAATTAAATGATGCATTAAACTTTACTTCTATAATAAACAATTGTTGTTATTAGTAACAATCAAATATTCACTATTTTCAATTTTCTTAACCTACATAGTAATAAGTAACATTAATAAAAATTAAATTAAAACAAATTAAAGTTAACAAAAAGTTTGGTCCCTGCAGTGTTCTTTAGTTAATTAACATTTCTTCTTAGATGTAAAACCATTTCCTAAATTTTAGATTTTTGAGTTGATTTAATTTTCATGTTACCTAGAATGTGGTGACCACGGAAGGTTTGAATATTGCATTGACGAAATTCCCGGCTGTGTAATAGGATGTCACTGTCACCCTGGATATTATTTTGATACAGATACTAAAATATGTGAACCTAGGTATAATTTATGATTACTTGTTAATTATTTACGTTTTTGGTATATATTGAATACATTTTAATTTTGCAGCGTAAAACTAACTCAAAATTATCGAAGACGTTATAATATAGAACCCACGCAGTCGGATATAGAATACGTAACAATTGGAGTAACTGAACCCGCGCCAATCACAAAACTGGACCCAATTAAGAACCAAGTTGATGAAATAACAAAAACTGCCGATGATTTGGGTGACTGGTTATACAATCAATTCTTTAAAACAATTGAAAACCAAGTAATTAATAATACGAAGGATATTCCCACTCGACGTAACGATGGGGCACCTATTAAAAATATGGACCTAAGAAGATCATCTCAGAAAAGGAATAAAAAATTAAAACAAAAGCGCCGGAAATCAAGTTTGAGGCGTAAATTACTCCGAATCACTGAAGACGATAGTGCTTTCGATACTTCTGAAGAACGACACTCGGACTCCAGCGACTCGAGTAGTTCTGATGAAAGTGACGCATCTTTCGAAATTGAACATAAAGAAGACAAACACAAAGACGACAAAGAGCATGGGCACAAAAAAATTGTTATTATAAATAAGAAACCAAGGCCGCCGTTGCCATCCTTTATATTCTTGCCAAATATGGACACTCCATTCTATCCTCCGATTGGACTTCCACCTCCACCTATTATGCCTATGTATCCCCTTGTACCTGTGCCGCCAATGCCTGTCTTTCCTTGTCCTGGTAAGTTTGTTAACTAACAAAGTAAAGTTTTAAGAATTTTTTCGTCAATGCAATCATATATTTCAGAACAAGAAGGTGGTAGTCCTACCACATCGCCTACTAGGGCTCCGACGATCACTACCGCGAAAGAGAGTACAATGGAGAAAGCAACAACACAAACTACAGATCACGGAAGAACTGAAGCTAAATTAGATACTTCTGAGCCTCCTATAACAGAAACAACAGACCAGCCAGCAACAGAAGCTACAAAACAAGATCCAGCAAAACCGTAAGAAAATTATATTACGCGGAGCCATCTGGGAAAATTTACAAAAAGTAGCCAAAATCAGTTCAACACTTTACGGGAGAATTTTCCCTTCTTCTTAATGATTTACGTTGGGACTTTACTATCGCTTGTTGTACATATTACATTTTGAAAATGTATATTAAATAAAAAAAATCATTTTCAGAGAAAGAGCAGGATACTATAGACAAAGAAAAAAACCAAAGCCAAGTTTTCAAAGTAGGCCTTTCATGGGGTAAGAGTACTATTAACCATAATTATTATTCTTTTAAAATTATGGTATCATTTGTATTTTAAACATCTCATTGTAACATTTTTGTTTTCAGTGTAAATAACAGAAAACCACAGCATCCTTATAGGCAAAAGATGGTAAATTCTTTTTAATTTTGTAACTTTGTAAATAAAGAAAAAATTCTAAAATTATTCCCCTATGAAAGAACATGATTAGCCATTCATTAGTCCTTATTGTTTGTGATAAACGTCAGCCTTATGTATTAAACCAAAGCTAGCGAAAAGCAGACCAAGTCTAATCTAGTATTAGATTTGTAATATTTAAGCTAAAAAAATGTTATTACAGAAGTCACGCCAACGGCTAACCAATCCAGATATGTTGAGGGCTCCCTATGGACCCCAAAACGCCATTGATGACGAAATTGTTGAAACACCCCTTGCAGAAGAAAACATGTATGACGAAACCTTGAATAACGAAATCCAGTCAAACCCACAACGCTATGCAGCAAAAGCGGATAATGTCGATTTTAAGTACATCAGTGAACTTATTCATCACATTGACCTTAACAAATCGAGTGAGTTACCTCCTATTGAGTATAATTCTAAGGAAGAAGAATTAGAATTTTATATGCCACGAAAGGCACATAAAATGAGGAAACCAGGTCTTAATTCACCTATTGAAACAAGAAGACTACACTCCGATGACTCCTATTATACAAACCTGGGTCGACAAATCGCATCTATTATACGTAATGTTGACTCACAAAACCAGGTTGACATCGAAATAGAGCCGGGACAAAATAACGATAAAAATGTCTTCATTAACGATAACTCGCATCGATCATTTTGGGAACGCTCCGTAAGATCTCCTTTAAAATATTTAAAATCAAATAAAAATAAATATGACTACTTAAAGAGAAGCAATGAAGTTCTATTTAATATAGAGAACAAAGTGTCTATTGTTGCATCTACAGCACCGACGCTATCTTTACAAGAGATAGAAAACATCGTCAACATTATGGAGAAAGCACAAAGCAAAATGGTACAAAACCGAAGAGACTTCAATAAGTATAAGTCAACTAATGATAATCTAAACTTTAAACTTTGGCCGTCGGATAATCAATTACAAAATCACGATAAATCAATGATGAGACCAATCGCAGCACCAAATAAACAAAACAATGTAGCCGTAGGTAATGCCTTTAAAAAGATGCCAGAGCTCAAAGCTCTCAGTATGCATAATATACAAAGAGTAACTGCTTTATTAACGTCAAAAAGAGTTAATCGAACGTATAATCAAAGCATTGCCAGACATCCTTCAAAAGATATTATCGTTAATCCACAGATAAATTTACCAAAACCACCACTAATTGCACCAAGTTATAATCTTCAGAAATCAATTCAACCTGTAAATTACTATCATAATAATGTATATACAGGAATAAACAAATATTTTCAAGACCCAAACTTAACGCCTGAAGATGATGGATCACACCTTCCCAGAAAAAGCCTAGGGCAGTTAATAAATAAGCCGTCATACTTTCATCAGGAAATAAATCATTTCGATTATTTCAAATAAGTTGAGGCAAAGAAATTCTTAGATCTTTTTAAAATAAATCATCCTTGAAACTGTGATTAAGTTTTAAAGTTTTTTTTAAATTAGTCGTTTATATTTTATAGTAGGTACAAAATTGTCACCTTTTTTAAATGTTTTAGATAATTACAATCAAAGTAAGTAACAGTAAGTGTTTACAATACAAAAAAATATAAAAAATAAAGTTAAATGTATAATATTATATTATAATTACTACCCTACCCAGCAGAACATATATTAAAAAAGCCTATTACCTTAAAACAATATTTATTTATAAGACAAACATTTTTACTATACAAAAAGTACACGAGTAATATCTTAACGTGAACAAAAAGTCTTTCAAGACTTTATGAAAAAAAACATATTAAATCAAATAGTGTGAACAAAATCCCAATCAACATTTTTTATTTACAATATACATATACAGCACAATTTTTACAGCCTTAATTATCAATTTAATATCTTTTCAATTCCCACCGGCATTGGAAAAATTGGTTCGAATAAAAAATGTTATAAAAATATTGATGAAAATACTCTAAAAGCTGCCGCAAAAGATTGCCGAGTCACGGTTTATGCATTGCTGATTCCAATATGCATTTTTGCTATCTCACTAATAAAACAGACATATTCAATCTATATGATTACATTGTTACATAGCGATTCTCAACCCTAAGGTAGTGTTACATACGTACCCTGGGATCAACTTAACACTTGCTCCTACAGTTAGAAGTTAAATGTTTGCTTTGTTTATATATTTATATTCAATGATCATAAGTTTAACATATGATGAGATGATTGTAAAAAATACCTGGGCGATTTAAGAGTGACGGAGAGTTTATTGCCAGTTCTTCTCGACCGTTCTAAGCACTTGTTTTGATAACTTGCAATAAATGTAATGTTACATCAATAAATTATATTTAGATCTTGATTCATTGCTACTCTACCGTACGATGAAACAAAAATAGAACGGTTAGTCAACTAAACTTGGTGGTAATATTTTTTTTTAAACAAAAACTGACTTCACCATATAACATACAACCCAAAATAAGTAGATATAAGCTACCCGAAAAACGCACATTATTTTTAACGCCCAACGTTTTTTGTCTTTCAGAGGCCCTTTCATATTTAAACACTTTCTCAAAAACAAAATTTTTACTATCGATTCAAAACTGTATACATTCACATACAGTGTTTAAAAATCATAAGAACATATTCTATACTTGTCCAATGCTGAAGCGGAAAATATTCCTCTTGTGCTACTGAAGTTTAATTATAAAATTGTGTTATGCAGAATTTATTACGTCAAGTACCTAAAATCATTAATTTGTCAAATGGAAGAGACACAGGGAATCCTGGTATGGGGGCTAGAGCATTTTCTCTTTTATTAGTTTAACCGTAGCTAGTTTAAACTATAAATATGTTATATTTTTCATCTTAGTTAAAATCGGTAATAATAACTTAATCTAAACTATAGACAAAATATATTGAATAATGCATGAAGCACCTTTCAATATCAAGTCAAATGGAGGGACAAAATCATAGTAAATTAAACTGTGCTCATTTAGTAGAAAATATACGTCGAAACAATTAAGCAAAACAGAATGAAACGCAAATGTATCGGAAGGTCTAATTACAAAATGCGTCAGGCGGAATAGCTTTGGAAACATATTAAACTTTGGGAAAGGGAAATCTCCAACTGAAAACTGCCTGATCCTTTTCCGACGTTACAATAAAATATACGTATGTTAATTTCGCTAAGTATTTAATCGAGAGATTTGTATGCGTCCGACGAGTAGTGGAGTTCGAAGCTGGGTAATAAAAAAATAGATTCAAAATGCCAAAATACTGTTAGAAAAGCAGTCACAGAAATGTGTCTGTTCTTATTCTTTACCACTTACAAGATTATTATTATTAGAGCTTTATTAATGAATCCACACAAAAATTGATTAGGTAAGATTTCTTAATATGAGTATTAGTTGTGTTAGAATAAGTTGTGTAAAATTAAGTTAGTTTCTTTAGTCATCTAGTATTTTATTGCCTCTTTTAAGGTAAAAGCCTCCTCCATATTTGTCCATTTCTCAATTTTTCTCTGATTTTTCTTTAGATTTTTCTGAAGCTTTAGTTAGCATACAACCAAACCTTTAATGTGTGCGGGGTACATATTTCTGCATATATTTTATCTATACTATATTAATATTATATATATTATAAAGAGGAAAGATTTGATTTTTTGTTTATTTGAAATGAATAGGCTCCGAAACTACTGGACCGATTTCAAAAATTCTTTCACCGTTGGCAAGCTACACCATATTCCCAAGTGACAAAGGCTATGTTTAATTTCAAAAAATTAGGGATGCTTACTAAAACTTGAATAATCTAACCCAAGGTGTAAAAAAATAAACAAAACATTTCCTTCAATCGCGTGCGCTGCGAAAACTATTGATGATAGAACAATATGATGTACTTCAATTTTTCAGGACACATCACTATCTATGAAAATGTCATGACAGCATGTCTCTATCTTTTATAGTTATGTCACAATAAGCGTCCTTTTATTAATTTTTTTTTATTAAAATACCACCGCTAGAAAAGGCTCTTTATTCGATTCGCGTTTCACATAAGCTGCAATTTAATGGCATAACCACAAAAAAGCATGGTGGATTGGTGTTCTCCTGCCGTTTCTCTTGAATAGTTTACTACTATGTAATATAACAAAATTCTTAGCCATAGCAACGCTTGGCCGAGTCTACTAGTTATTTTATAATTTCATTTAAATATAGTTAGATGATAGGCCTTCTCTGCCTGACGTACGTCGGGTTCTAAGATATCAAGGCTTTACGATAGTTTTCTTTACTGTATGTCCATTAGATTTTATCTTTTACATGGCGTCATACACAGCTAACACTATAACAATTAAAGATACTCTTGATGACATAATATGCATTGTATTTTGGGAAAATTTCAGATATCAAAATGTTTATTGAAATGTAAGTGCGGCGTACCTGCATCAAACCTACAAATGGAAATCGAAATTTATTTGGCTGAATAAAGTAGGTATTTCCAATTTTCATATTTTCCGGGATTGGCCCGCCTCGCCTCTATCGTGCCTCTAAATCTCTTCCAACCGTATTATTATACCCCGCAATATCATGCTGTATATTTTGCAATATTTCAATCTTATTTGACTCCTCGTAACATAGATTATTATCGATAGATAAAAACTCTCTATCGCTAATTTAAGTCAAAAAAAGCAAGAGACATTTAATAATAACTTTTTTCTTTAATTACGCAAAATAGAAGGCATAATTCTAAGAAAACGCGCTACAACCTTTAAGATCTTGTCTGGTTCCTGTTTTAAGGATGTAGCCTTATGTGCCTGACACACGCCTTTTTGTCTCTAAGGCATGCTGGTTTCCATAGCTATCTTACTTTACCATCAGCGAGTGAGGTTAGCGCACATTTACAGAAGGTTCATTGCAGGGGTTGGAACCTAAGGGTAAGAGTCGCTCGTTGAAGCCACTAGGCCAACACTGCTCATGCTGCAAAAAGAGTTTTAAAAAACAAAACTTATTCGTATCCACATATATCTTTGCAATCGATTAAAACCTATTTCGAAATGGATTCATTATTTAAAAATACATTTCTCATGTGGCTTTTAACAAACGAATAAAATTTCCTTTGACAAAGTTTGAAGTGACCCAATTGCAGTATCCATTACGTAAATTGAAGTTCACTTTCTTCAAAAGTTGCTTTATAGAATAATTTGCTTATGAATGGCTACTGTACTTTTGTATGAGGATTTGTCAAACCTCATGGTATTTCCCTAAGGCACTCTTCTAGGGTTGTCGCATTATAAAAATATTGATATTATTCACAGGGACTCTACACTTATACAGTAATTTAAAGTCGACGGAAATTAATGTACCTTAATAATCGAATAATGAACCAAATATAAAATAAAAACAGATTATATAGAAAGTCTTTATATCTAGAGTATTTAATACTTTTTTACTCTATTAGAAATCAGCTTGTCTTTGGGCAAAGGCCTCCTACATTCGCCATTTTGATTTGTCCCTCGCTATTTTATACCATAGAATGGTACCCCTGATAACCTATTTATGTCGTCCTCACAACCTCTCACCTGTGTTCTCTTGCTTTTCTTTTCTTAGCATTCCTTCTGTTTTCATTTTTTGTTTCAGATTTTGTATACAACTAAACTAGTATTGATCATCGAATATATAAAAAAAAACTAAATTATTTAGATAATGATTTTTTTTATTCACTCCTACATAAAGCATTCGGCAACAGTAGTGTATTTAATTTAGAATTAATGTCGTATTTTACAGCCATAAATCGTATTTTATTTACCACAAAACAAGACAAATGTTTATCGGAATACACACAACAACCGCTACCTCCCTTTAAATCTCTATGGTATTTTGCAAAGAAACCCTGTTTTATTATACTAGCTGACCCCGCGAACTTCGTTTCACCTTAATATGATTTTTTACTACATTTTTAGAGGCTACGTACATATGGAAGATTTATCTATGCTACTTTTCCTTTTTTCCAAAGTAAACACTTAAGTAATAAATAGAACTTAATTTTTCAATTTTTTTTTTAATTTCCACATTTTTCACTCGATAAAACCCTTCCTCAGAGTTCAAGATTGAAAAAATATACTCGAATTGTTAATATTTCGCAATTATTATATATTTAAAATGTTGTGTTTGATAACCTCAAATACTAATATTTATATTATATTGACAACGATGTAACAAAGGCGAACCGCAGAAAGTTTCAAAGTCCTCGAGTAAAGAAGTTGAGTAATTGAAGTAAAACTCGACTCGTAAGAATAACGGGGCCAATATCAAATAAAACATTTCAAAAGTATGGGTATTCTTAACAAAATCTCTTTGACTTTTGCAAAGATATTATGCAAAGAAAAAGATATATAATAGTCGAAAAATAATTTTAGTTCGTTGTCGGAATGATAAAGATCACACCCTTATAGTTCTCGGCCTCTGCATAGCTCTCCTTGATCAGTTCTGGTCTGGTTAATTTTTGGTCTGAGGCCGTTTCTCCACTGCTCCGGTCCGGCAAACGTTAATTACCGATCCGATTTAGAAACTCACAACAGTACTTACGTGCTTCTCCACTACTCCGGCATCCGGTTTTTAACGATCCGATAACTAGCTAGATCGGAACGCGGTGTTTTATCGGTCCAAGTATATCCAAGTATCCAAGAGCTTGTAAATTATTATTCACAGGTTTATTTATAGTTTGTTTAATTTGAAAGAATCTGTATTACCTGGACCATTAAACCAAATTAAGATGCTATTTATTTTTATATTTAATAGTGAACTATTTATTAAGCAGATTATAATATTTTAAGATAGACAATATAAAAAAAGTAATAAACTTGCCAGAGCAATAAAATATTTAGAATTTAGAACGTTTTATTAATAAAATAAAGTATATGGGTTTTAGTTAATATAAGTGTTGCATGATAAATACACAAATATCGATTATTGTCGGATCGGATATAGTGGAGAAGCGCAATCCGGCCTTCCGATATTTTTTTCATGACTCATTCCGGTATCCGACGCCGGACCGGAGCAGTGGAGAAAGGGCCTTAGGGCTCCATTCACCGCAGGAGCAATTTAATTGTTGTTAATTGTCGCACATTAAGAATATCCAAACACCCGGATTTGACGCATGTCTCTAGAGTTTAGAGTTGAATGCTTAATAGAGTTACTATTACTTTACAAAATCCACAGAAAAGCTTTTGCTATCCATTAATCTGCTTTTTTTCATGTTCCTTACATCAACACTAACTATGAAAATCCTCAGTTTTGCATCGCGCAGCCGGAGCGCGTACCAATATTTAATCCTTGACTTGTTTCCTTCAACTGTTAATTTGCATTCATTCGCACATAGCAATTAACATTTCGTTATTTCAGTAGTTAATATAGAGTAAAACTAAAATCCTCAGTTATTTAGAGCACCCCAATGCCCAGGAACCGTACCGTACAACTCATTCGTAAAGAGTCAGATTTCTCAACAAAACTTAGTTATAGGTTAGCTAGCCTAGTAACCTACAGAAAGCAAAATCCTTATTAAGAAAGGAACTTCATCGTTTCAGATATGGGTACAATTTCATATTAGGTGAATTAATAATCCTTAATTAATTATGAAAACCGTAACGCATGTTCATATGAGTTGCTTAATTTATGTACATTGTACGCTAACGTGTACAACACAGCTGTTACCTCATATCCGTACTTCCTCAACTCAACATTGTTGGGATAAATTTATGATATAATTTTTACTATTATAATTTCCTTGATCTAGTGTTGCCTTAAGGTCGCCAAACTCCAAAAAAGTACATTGTTGCTTTCCATTTTTTGTCGTCGTTTCTTGAAGTAGGATAAATGGAAAAAACATATGGTGGAGTTGACTAGTTTATGTATCCATTTTGAAAGATCGATACACGATTTAAATAACTTCACTCGATAGAAAAAAAATCCAAACATTGCCAATTTTTTACAGTTTGAATTCATTTTATGACGAAAATGTGTAAAGAACATGATTTTGAAATTTACTAATATATTTAATCGCTAGCCAAGTAATCCATTTCAGTAAAAAAATTTATAAAATTACATTAATTTAATGTTTTACATAACTAATTGTTATTACGGGCCGGCGCGCCTCAGTGCTCCAGCTCTCCACTGCGCCCCGCAGTCCACCCTGACACATTGACAATGAAATTCGTGCTGGGATAGGGCCTTAATCCAATACGATTTATCGCGAGTTAGTACGTTTTTCAGTTGCAAGAAAGATTGTTTATAGTTGACATGGAATACATATGAATACAAGACAATTTGAATTAGTGATGCCATATGTACAAATCAAATGAAATCAAAATCATTTATTATTAAGGTAACACATAAAAAAAACAAAAAAAAAACATATGAATCGGTCGATCCGTTAGGGAGCAGTATGGGAGGATGGTGATGAGGGTTATAACGATTGAACAACTTTGCTTTGTTCCCTATGGAGTAGCTAGTACCCAAGAGCTAGTACTCTTGGGCCCCATGGCCTACTAGCCAGTACTAGCTGTTCAAGTGCACAGGCGCTATTTATATATTTATTACGATAAAGTATCGCAATACAGCCAGGAAATGCTGCCAGCATTAAAGATTTTTATTTACTTAATCTTTTTTTCCTTTTTAAACTTAAAAATTGGTTTTAATTTTCTATTCACCCATTATTAATTATTATTACTTTGTAGTTTAAGAATAATGTAATTTCTGTATATTTGTGTTGGAAATAAATCAATAAATAATTATAACGATAATAGATATAAATTGTATCGATATCAGTATATCCAGTGGTTTTGAGACGAAAATAAATTAATACTGCCAAACGAAAATGTCGAGAGAGAGGATCACCTAATTGGATACAGCAATCTGAGGTCTAACCCTGTAACAGCTTTGCCCCAATAAAATAAGCAGTTTTTCGCATTCGACATTTCGTCTTGTCGCTTCGTATTCCGTACGCAGGTTTCGTTTTGAGGAAATTGTGTGCGGCACCACTCTCTAGCGAATTGTACGAATTGCCTTATTTTAGTGAATCAAGTTTATTCTCTTGTAAAGTTTTACGTCCGAGTTCTATAACGATGTATACTATATATATATATCTTAATATATTGGTATTTGCTTTAGAAAATATGTAAAGAAAAAACTTTTTAACTGGATTGAATATATTATATTATATTTTAGTCGATACCAACTCCGGGGAAATAAATACAGATAAGTCAACTTTCTCTACAGCTGTCATACTTTTTGACATCCAACATCTTTTGTCTGCAGTCACCGTGACCACGCACGCTGTAAAGCACGCGAAACGTCGGATAAATTTAAAATTATCTTAAATAGTTGTAAATTTATAATAATACATAACTTCAATCCGGATTAAAAGTTTTTTCTTTAAATGTGTAAAGGTTATGTAAATCAAAGACAATACTATTGAAAATATGTTATATGTAATATATATATGCTAGTAACATTGTTGGTTAGTCAAGCAACCGTCATGGTTTCTTTTTTTATAACATAATTGCTTATCTGATATTATATGATACAGCCGCGCATTTTCAGAAGGCTCGCAAGTGTGTAGCCGTCCTTTTAAGAATCGGTACGCTCTTTTCTTGAAAGACCCTTAGTCGAATTAGTTCCGAAATACTTCATTGGGCAGCTGGTTCCACATAGTGGTGTTGCGCGGCAAAACAATACTACGATAAAAAACGCTCAGTTGTTAAAACGGACGTCGAGGTGATACGGAAGGAATTCTACTTCTGCGGTTGCCTGGGCCCATCTTAGGAGCGTGTTGAAGGCTGAGGAGTTTTAGTGGCCTAGGCCTCGCTATCGCTCTGACGAGTAGAAATCAGTAGATACGGTGTGATTGACTTAAATAAATAAAATAAAAATCATTTTTTAAAGGACGCAATTTTATTTATGGGACATATGGGGGGTCATTATAAGCTTAAAACGAAGTTTGTGGGGTTGGCGCCCTTGTCCCTCGGCCGCCATCTTGGAAAAAGGGGTGAAAACACGTTTTTGGCTATATCTCCTAAACTATCCATCGTACAAAAAGTTTATAGCAATAGCAATAGACATATTTTGTAGCAAATCGCTTTGCCTATGTGACTTTTATCATAAAACCAAAATTCAAAAAGTATAAGTAAAAAAGTGAAAAAATATCATTAAAAATTTTCTTTTTTGCTTAATAACTTTTTTTATTTCATAAAAAAATTATGTCAAAACAATTTTGTAGAGGATCATTCTGAAGAATTTCTTCTTTAATTTTTTTAAATATCGTTAATTTGTAAATAAATGTATTCAAACTGCATAATTATCGGTGTAAGTGTTAATGTGTTGTAAATGTAAAGTTAATCATGTTAGTAGTAACTATTAAGATAGAATAACTATGTGGGAAATAAATGTTTGAATACTTATTTCCCACTTTACTGCCCTTACTGCTCATACGATAATGGTTTTGGCGTGAAAAACTGAATTTCATTGGTTAACAAAATAAATCGAGATTTCATACTAACGATTTATGGATTTTTTAAGTCTCGTTGTAGCCTCAAAGTCGAAGACAGACTGATACGTCAAATAAAATATATAAAAGGATTTATGAGACAATCCTTCATCAATAGAGTACTGATCGCGCGAACGTAGTCTAAAAGTAGTCATTTGCTGAATGGTTTTTGCAACTCACTCATTTGTAATATGGATTTGCTATATCGTATTCCAATTTTTTGTACATCCAAGGACATTATCGAGAAACATTTATATGAATTGAGAATAATAATTAATAATAATAATGCCATAACAGTTACACGAATCTATGAAATTGTTAGACCTCCTAAAATACATTTATATCCTTCAAAAAGTATTAAATACGACAAGAATAACCTGCAAATTTCTACAAGATATTAATAAAACTGTTTTCACTTGCCTAGCCAAGTACCTAGGGTCTAGGTCCGTGTACCAGGATCACAATCCTGAGCTAAAGTAAATACTTACTTATAATAATATATCTTTATTTTATTTCATAAAAATACAAACATATTCAGTTGTGCGCTTCTTGCGATCACCTTGTTTAATTTTATTTTTCCTTAACAGCAGTAAGGCCAATTGTACTGATTTCTTGCAACTAATTGTTTAATAAATAAAATCCACTGTACGATTTCTGACATACACAATATTTTAAAATCTGCTATTATAGTCTTCTGGAAACGGTAAACATTGCCGTTTAGTCGAGTCTCTGAAGTCTTAAACGGATTTTACTGCGTTATACTTATAAAATTTAAAAATATGTGTATTATGTACCCTATATCATCGATTTTTTTGCAGAATAATTCTATAGATTAAAGTTATATACATCGTATCACGATACTCTCATCTAATTCCGTCCTTATCCAATGCCATCTTTCACCTGTCACTGCCATGTTTGCTGTCAGTGTCAGTCATTGTAAGCCTAATTATTGTGATACAGATACAAAATACAAATTGAATACCACAAACTAAGAAATTACATTTCTAAGTCAATTACAAGTCTAATAGTATAAATATGACGTTTTTAATTAACTCCACTAATGTTTAAACTAACTTCACATTTAAAAAAATATATTATAACCATTAAAAATAGCAAATAGGTTAGTCGACATCACAGGGGACCGAAGATCTGGCAGCTACCTCGGACAAAGAATTATTCTAGCTATTCAAAGTGGTAACGCTGCTAATATCTTCGGAACCTTGCCTAAAGGGACTCCTTTTAATAATATATTTTAGTTATCTTAATATATATAAATTACGTGTCACGTTATTTGTCCGCAATGGACTCCTTAACTACCGAACCGATATCAATCAAATTTGCACACCGTGTGTAGTTTGATCCAACTTAAATGATAGGATAGCTTACATCTCAATTTATACCCGCAATATTATTTTATTACAAAATATTTGTTTATTATTTGATAGTCACAATTCTAACAGATGGCGCTGTTTTGAAAGTACCAACGTTTTACATAAGCTACAATTTAATGGCATAACCACCAAAAAAGCATGGTGGTCCCCATGACTGGTGTTCTTCTAACGTTTCCCTTGAATAGTTTTCTACTATGCCACAGCAACGCTTGGCCGGTCTGCTAGTCATATTATATTTTTAAGGTTATTATCGTTATATATATCCCTCATAGTAATATAATAAATAAATTATTACTAAATTAACAAAAATACTGCTGAAATCTTCTCCAAGTAATTTTTTAAATATAAACTTATGGCTTCCCGTAAACAAACCCTCAAATGACGCTCACGATTCCTCCTAAAACATAATAGGCCCCATCTAATCCTAATTTGTAGGAGGATTTCATCCGAGATCGAATTCATTATGGGTCGCGGCCGGAACACATTTGGTCAGCTCGGGCGTAGACTGAAAATTATATGGTCGATTGGTTTAAGGCTTTTTAAATTAGAATAATCCTTCATTATAATATAGGGGCCTTTCATGTACATATTATGTAATCACTATAGTGGGGAGGGATTCGATTCGAAACTGGCAGGAGGCTCACCTGATGTTAAGTGATACCGCCGCCCATGGACACTCTCATTGCCAGAGGGCTCGCAAGTGCGTTGCCGGCTTTTTAAGAATTGGCACGCTCTTTTCTCGAAGGGCCCTGAGTCGAATTGGTTCGGAAATACTTCAGTAAAAAATAATAATAATAATAAAATATTACTATGGTAAAAATAGTTAGCTTAGGTAGGTGTATGAAAAACTGCAAAAGCAATAATTAATTTTATTTTATTTAATGGCTTATAGTAAGAACAAAGTAATAGCATTAGTTTACTTTGAAGACAATTAATCTATATATATGTATATTAATACTGCAGAGAATATTTATACATATTAATAATATATTATATGTATATATAAAAAGCAAAAACATAAGCTTAAATAATTTAATTTTCTGATACAATTCTTTTGTTTTTAGATAAAGATATAAATCTTCTGTGTTTATAATTTAACTCCTCCTAAACGGCTGGACCGATTTACAACTAGATATTATTTGTTGATTTAGAAATGTTTGTATTTAAGACAGAAGTCTATCGGTTCTTAACAAATTTTTATAATGAAACGCGTTATGTTATATACTATTTTTTTCAAGTCTAGACGCTGGCTAAACATAAAAACAAAATATATTTCTAATTACACCTGCCATAAATTGAACAACAAGACTGCACCATTAATACGAGCTGGTGCAAAAATTTTCTAAGTTTACCCGTTTGACTTTAATACAGACGCGAATTTGAATTTTTCAGCCGTTACCTGCGTCTATAAATCAGCCAAAGTCGTCCTAAGCTCTGTGGAATCGAGCGCCGACATTTTAAAATTCAAATTACACACGACCTCTCATATACCGTATTATTTTAACACTGTGCCGCAGACTGTACGATTTTCAAGATTTTCTATAAAGGACTGTCATGGGGCATCCACACGCTGGCTGTTTGTCACAAACACCGCAAACAGCAAACGAAGTCCCAAACACCAACCACAATCACCCAACACAAACAGCCATCCACATGCTTGGCGAACGTTCATAACATTCCGAATCGGCAAACATGGCGTACGACGAGCTTGTGGCAGCTATTACTTTCGGGTTGACATATTTTTATTATAAATTAAAGCAAGAGAAAGAAAAAAGTAAAAAAAGAAGAAAGTAAAGACGATGGTTGATGATTAAAATACATAGAAATCGTACAAGGTACTGCTTTAGACCTATTTTAATTTTAATTAAAAGTTTTTATTCGTTTCAGACAATTTATAGAAGAAAAATTTAATGAACTCATTTTGATAAGCCTCCAAAATGTCAAAATCGTGGGTGCTGAACAATCAGACATTTTTTACGCTTTCCGCGCCAACGAAAAAGTGTATCAAGTAAATACGTCCGCCTCCCGCAAGCTCGTGCGCATACTGATCGCAGCCAAACGTGTGGATACGTAGCAAACTGTTTGCCAAACATCCTTTGATCTGGCAAGAAAAACCGACACCGATGCCGAACACTGCCCAACACAAACACAAACAGGCAAACAACGACAAACACCCATCCACACGTCCGTGTTTGCTGTTTGCTGTTGGCTGTTTGCCATTGTTTGGCAAGCGTGTGGATGGGGCTTAATCTATATAAAAAAAGGGTGCGTTTACTTATGTACGCGTGTAAGAAGTTATAGTTCTTTAGCATTATTAAAAATAGTTTTTGATTGCCAGCAAATAATTAATTACAATTAAATAATCAAAGACTGGAAAAGGAGTCATTATAGTCAATAAAGTTCAGTTTACATTTGAAAAATTAAATAAATAAATATTTATTATAATTCTCTTAGTGTAACATAAATTCTATTATTATTCGATTGTTGTTTTTAATTTATGTCCAATGCTGTAGCATCTTCTGTGGGCAACTTCATTCTGTTAATTTTGTGTCACGGTGCGCGCGCATCGTAAAATTTCACTCTCATCAATTTTTCATAACGCGCCTAAAGAAGTATAACTTCAATAAAGCAGTGTTGGCTAGTTGCTTCAGCGTGCGACTCTCATCCCTGAGGTCGTAGGTTCGATCCCGGCTGTGCACCAATGGACTTTCTTTCTATGTGCGCATTTAACATTCGCTCGAACGGTAAAGAAAAACATCGTGAGGAAACCAACTTGCCTCAGACCCAAAAAGTCGATGGTGTGTGTCAGGCACAGGAGGCTATTAGATTGACAAATGATCATGGAACAGACACTGAAATCTGAGGCCTAGACCTAAAGAGGTTGTAGCGGCACTGATTTATTTTTATATCTATTATATTACTATAAAGTTTGTAGGGTTGTTTGCGCTAATCCCTGAACTGCTAGTTTAAAATGATAAATACTTTTTGTATTTGGTAGTTCATTTGTCGAGGAAATCTATAAAAAATCACGCAACCTATTAAAGAACCACAGTAACCGCTAGCGGGTCATAAAATTGTCATGCTTAGTAGTAATAAATCCCTTTTAAAATAAAACCAATGGTCTTAAAGAACTAATATTTAGTTTTTACAATTTTCTTAACCTACATAGTAATAATAATGATAATTAATAAAAAGAAATTTAAAACAAGTTTAAAAAGTTTGGTCCCTGTGTACGCTGGCAGCATTTTCTCGCTGTATTGCGATACTTATTCGTTGAGCGAGGAAAGCACCAGCTCTGGGGTCACCGGTACTATCTACCGCCAACTTAAAATTTAATTAGCACTATGCACTTGAATCCCACGGCCCAAGAGTGACACTCCAAGGAGAACAAAATCGAAATATATGTGAATATTTGATTGTTATGATTACTAATAAATATTAAGTATTTGTTAGTTCATTCATATATAGGGATACCATGAGACACATTGTATGTTTGAATTTCTGGATGGTCCTTGGTGCATTTAGATCTATGAGCCCCGTGAGGACTACGACAGTTTTATAACGATTTAAGTTTTATGAGTGCTGCATACTTGCTAACCACCTATCAAACTTATCCAGTCCTCGAGAAAATGCACGGTATGCTTGTTTATATGAATATTTTTCCATGGCACAGTAGCTATCTATCCTCACTCCGGGAATGGAAACGCGAACCTATTGCATCACTTCACGACGGTATTTTCTGAGAGACAGTGGTACTGCCCCGCTCGTGCCTGCCCACTTGGCTGATACCCGAAGGCAACAGCATGGCACTCCCACTAGGAAGGGGTTAACTGATTGCGCTGGAGAAATAATTAAGGGCTTTTTGGGCTGCAGGCCAGGGCCCCGTGGATACAAAGGGCCCCCAGTCCCCACTGAAAACAATAGGCGATATTTTAAATTTTAAAAAAATTATCTGAAATTTTATAAAATCCCCTCATAAGGTTGGGATTCTAAAACCAACCCATGTGCAAAGCGCGTCTATCGAACGGAACGGTAAATTTTCCGTCGCTTGTTTTCAGTCGGTGTATTTTTTCGCGTGTGCGTCTATTACGGAATTCACTGTCTGCCCTTGCTTAAAACCTAGAACCCTTGCTTGAAACCTAGAACCCTTGCTTGAAACCTAGAACCCTTGCTTGAAACCTAGAACCCTTGCTTGAAACCTAGAACCCTTGCTTGAAACCTAGAACCCTTGCTTGAAACCTAGAACCCTTGCTTGAAACCTAGAACCCTTTCTTGAAACCTAGAACCCTTGCTTGAAACCTAGAACCCTTGCTTGAAACCTAGAACCCTTGCTTGAAACCTAGAACCCTTGCTTGAAACCTAGAACCCTTGCTTGAAACCTAGAACCCTTGCTTGAAACCTAGAACCCTTGCTTGAAACCTAGAACCTTTGCTTGAAACCGAGACAGCCAACATTGTAGTTGAATACATTTCTGAATGGATATCGACAAAGGTTATATGTATATATGATGCGTGCTGATAAAGGGAGATATAAGATAGAGCCTAAGAGCGGGCGAGACTTGAAACCCGACACAAATCCAAATATTACTAAACAAATACTGATTCAAGAAATGTTTAAAGTTTTAAAGTATCGCTAGTTGGAACTTAAATTAAAAAGAGTACTAACGCCATCTTCTTACCACTATAATTACTATCAACGACAATCGCAACCGTAGAAAACATTTATTACAACCATAGAAATTTCGTTACAATGTAATATTTGACCTTGATAATAGATGGCAGTGTTATAGAAATTTAAATGGATTAAAATTGAAACAATATTTTCAGTCTACACTTGCAGATACTAATAAAAAATAAACCTTGCTTCGAGGACTAAATTATTATTATTATTACTTATCATATATACTTTTTGTATGCTTTAATAATTATGTATAGCGCTTGAAGTAAATTTTCAGTTATTCCGAAAACCTTTAGTACATTTCCGCAATTTTTCAGATTAAAACATAACTCAATATTTAAGTGAAATTGCAGATTAATCTTCTATTACTTTTAGAGATTAAACATAATATCAAAAGTTTTTTTAATATGCTAGAGTAGAAAATCTCAACAGCCCACTACAGCCGGGTGAGTATAAAGTTAAAACATTAATTGTTAAATTAAATATACAAATAAAATGTACATGAATGTAATGACGTCACATCATTCAAAGTTAGGTAAAGGGTCGAATACGGAGCTGCGCACTAGATGCCGCATCGCTGCGACACTTTGAACCTTCGGCTCTTCTAGTGCACTCGTATTTTACCGCGTTTATTTGGATCCTACTTCCCATAGACAATAAAGGAATATCAAGGTACGCTATATTTTAAATTATTTTATAGACATTTCAATTTTCACAGACAATAAATGCCTTTATTTCAAGCGACACATTTTCTCTTTTATTTTTAATTAATTAATTATCAAATATAAATAGATAGAAATAGAGATAGATCTGTGTATCTTGCCTTTACGCAAGAGGGCTCCATATCCACAGGCGACTAACATTTTACTACTAACATTTAGGTATAAATAAATACTACAACATTTGAAATGTAAATTAAGATTATGGAAAAGTAACGAGGCTTTATTTTTATTATTATTATTAAATTGCAAATAACTGTATTGGCCACTGTTACATAACAGCTGACGTAGATAGAGCAGCTGTTTAAGGTCAAAATTATTGCTAGGGTTGTCAACGGATTAGCTTGTATCCGCGGCCTTGTTAACAGATGTTTTAATAGATTTCATTGACATAGAGAATCTTTTTTATTTGCTTATAAATATTCTAGTAAAGTAAACTATACTAATAAAGTGTATATGAATATTCCAAGATTATTGCTATTTTACTATATTTTTACCATTGTAATGTTAAAAATTTATAAAATGGGATGTAAAAACGAGGTTCACATCAAAAGGATTTATAATACCTTACTTAAACATGAGTGAGCATTAGTTATTTTATATACCCTTTAATTGAATTCATATAAAATATTCCCCTGACTCAGAACCGTCTAATAATAGATCGTTCCTTTAAGAAACACAATTTATTTGGTTCAAATTATAAGCAACAGCAGAAACAGAAGTTTAATCAAAACCAACGCATGTTTCAGTTGCTGTCACTAGCCACACTTGTTGTAAGCTAAAACAAAACAATTGTTATTTTGAACCGACTTCGAATAGACTATCAATTTGACTTGATAACTATTTATAAGTATGATTAAACTTGTTTTGGCTTTCGTTAATTAATGTACGCTGTAATAGGTATGTTCCAAGTTTCATCAAAATCTGTTCAATAGTTTTAGAGACATCCACGCATTTCTTTGTATTTGAAGTCGCTTCAGGACTTTTTTATTTTTTAATGTAAAAATTAAATTATCTATTTTTAAAGCAAATAAGTGACAACCCTACGTGAGTTAGTGACCGCAACCGTTGCATCGACGTGTACGGTTTTAGTAAAAACTAAAAACACATTTTGAATAACAATTAACCTTTACATGCACTTGTAACCGTTTAAGTTAAAAATGACAGTTATTCCGTAACGTAACTTCGTCGCATTAAGCAATATTCTTGCAAAGACGCTATAAACATACAATTTTAAAGGCCGACAACACATTTGTTGAAAAAATGGGTGTCCATGGACACGGTAGCTTCCGTTTATGGCGGTAAAGCTATAGCACCTCTATAACAAATGCTGGGAACGTGCCAACAAGCTCTTGTAAAATTATCTTTTTTACAGTATGATAGTATTAAAATATTATTATTATATAAAGGCAATCAGTAATAACTCTTCCTTTCAAACAACCCAGAGGAAGGTTATTTTATAGTAGATCTCGAACTAGATTTCCTTAATTTTACACAAAATTTAATACATTTGTTAAATTAATTTTAGGCAATTAATTAATAAATACATACTCAAAGGTAAGTACTGTTTAGGTTTTATTTCACAATTGAAAATTTAGTAATTTATTTTCAAATTTAACAAGTCAGGTCCTTTTTATTAAAAAGTAATAACCTTAATTAACACAATACATCGATCAGAAATTATTAATATATCTGACATTTTTAATGTCGTTAATTTTTAAAGTATTTTAAAATAAAACAAGTGAAGAGCAAAAGGTTTCATTAAAAATAATAACTAGAATAACAATAAAATAATCAATTAGACAATTTTTAATATAAATAAGTCAGGTTTCATTAAAAAGTAATAACTATAAACAAATATAAAAATTATCGATCAGAAATTATTATTAAATGTGACATTTTTAATAACATTTATTTTTTAAAAGTTCATACATATATATATACACATACATATACATAGTACATACATACATATTATAGTAAAACAAGTCATCAAACATTTTTATAAAAAAAATAACTCCTAAGTCCTAACTAAAACAACATAAAATTTAATGAATCAGAAAATATTATCTGGCATTAATATCTTTTATTTAAAGTATATTTTTCTGGTCACGAATGTTTACAATATACGGCTGCGTCTTCTTCAATTGTTGAACGAACGTAGGTCGCGTTGGTAGTGTCGCATGAAACAAAATATTACAAACTTTTATCCTAACGAAAATTAAATATCAAATTGTGTGTTTAAACATCTTTTTATTATATCAGGTAAGTAAGTTGTAATAGCTCTTTCCCATTTAAGTATATAAAATACTTATGTTTCCGGATTCGTAATAAATTCTGTCATTTTTAATAAAATAAATCCTTCATTTGCAATGAAGGTACACAAACGGGATGAATAACAAAGAACAGCACAACCACTTCAAACCTGCATGTAATTTCGAATAAAATTAAAATCAATTAAATTAATTATAATGTCATATAATGTGTGACATTTTGTCTAAACTATATAACTTTGTTTAATTATTTAGAAAACCTTACAGTTTACACACAATAATTTTTAAATCAAAACGATAATTCAAATGTTTACAGACTTAAGAATAATATGGTAGAGAGGATACTTGTAGCGTGTGGGTGTGTATCTGAAACTTGTGTGTTAAAATCTGCTTAATTTAGTGACATTACATGTCTGATAGTGTTTTAATGATATCTTTTTTGAAAGATAAAGTCTAATAAAATTAGTTATGTCAGAAATAAACCAAATTAAATATAATAGAAAAGTAATAATATACTTTAAAGCAATAAATCATATACATCTGCTTGTGTAACATATATTTAAAATAGCACATATTAAAGCGTAGAATCTAGGCCAAACTAACACGTTCCTAAATTCATTTACCTATTTTTCGTAACAATTTTATAACATCTACAACGACACTGGCTGTTAACTAGGTCAAAGATAATCCGCCCGCGCATTGCTGTGTCGCCGACCTATATTTTAGTTTTCATTATAATTATTGACCTACTCGTTTATGGTAACCACAGCCCACATATTGGTATGGTCTTTTTAACTTTTACCTACAAGGGCCTTCAAAACCTAAACAAAGTCGCGTGGGTAGGTCGAAACCAGCTGATATTATGACCGCAGCCCTGCGATTCTGTAACTCACTTTTCGAACTCACACAGCGGTTTTCGCATCGGCGGTCGCTCTGAAATCAGTCGTGAAGCAGTCATTTTATGATTTGGCATTCTAATAAACAATAAACTACAAGCTCCCACCTTTTCAGAATAACATTTTAAAAACATCATTTTTAAAAATGGGACAATTTTGTGTCCCGAATATTATTATGCTCAATAAACGTTTGAAATGTTATTTTAGATTCAAAAATAACATTGGACGGTAACAACTCGGAATGTTTTTACAATTATATTATTAAGGAATCTTTAGAAGTGTTTATTACTTTGTGTGGATTGATAAACTTTGTCAGAAAATTTATTTATTTATTTATTTATTTATTTATTTAATAACAGCACAATGGCCAAACTTAGACTAAAAAACACAATAAACAATACAATAAAATACAATTAAGATTTACAACACAGGGTAGCATTACCCCCTTATCCCCTCCAGGTACACTCTGAAAGCACAGTATACCACCCCCATAAGCTTCCCAAACAGGTCGCTCTCCGGTAAAATAAAACGAAATACCTTGAACACCGTCAGGATAAAAGTGTATGTAAAATTTGTTATTTTATTCTTTATTTAAGATGAAAATTGCGTAACAATGTAATTTTCGTTATCTTTTAAATACAATATTAATGTTATGAATGTGCGTTTATTAGATTAGATGTTAAACATGCTTTGTGTCAGGGCTCATTGCGAGGTTATTGTAATAATATTAATAAATGCCCTAAAATAATTGCCCAATACATTAAATCTCTCACTGAAACGGCCATTACAAGTTCAAAATTAAGTTGTACAACAAACCAGAGAGAATCCTTACAAAAGTAAGGTCAAACGTCTAAACTTTTTTAAGCCCAAAACAAACAATATGTATTTTAAAACATGGCAATTAGTAAAATATTTGTAGGTAGCAAGCAATAAGGCCGTACTCATTCTTAGGTATAAAACTAAATGAATCTATAAAATACAATTGATTTTATAAATCAACTTGACGTTTCAGGCTAGTTGTTCTCCCAGCGATGCTTTGAGATTTTTGAAGTTATACTTCTTTTGGCGCGTTAGTGAAAAATTATGAGAGTAAATTTTTACGATGCGCACGCACACTGTCTCACAAAAAACTGACACCCTGAAGTTAGCTATAGTCAACATTTTAGTTTTTTTGAAGTTATACTTCTTTTGGCGCGTTAGTGAAAAATTATGAGAGTAAATTTTTACGATGCGCACGCACACTGTCTCACAAAAAACTGACACCCTGAAGTTAGCTATAGTCAACATTTTAGTTTTTTTGAAGTTATACTTCTTTTGGCGCTTAGGGAAAAATGATGAGAGTAAATTTTTTCTATTGTTAGTGTCGTTTTTTCTACAAACGTAGAATAAGGCGAAAGATAACATTTTTGAAAAGATTTTCTTTGAAAAGATCTTGTTACGCCAAAGAAGTTTAACTTCACATGTTTTATTTAAATTCTACTGTAATCTAGCCTATTAAAGATAATAAACAATTAGAGTGTAATACTTATGTTTTTTACTTATTTTACCACGCAAGTGTATTTAAATAACTGTCTTATAAACCTAGCACAAATTTTTAGTGTTCACCAGCACTTAATCATTTTAGTTCTATTAGTTACACTTTGCTAAAACTACACTAGCTTACGGTTCGTGAACAATGTTTTAACGTTTAAGTTCGGAAGACATAAAAGGCGGTTAATAGTACAGATGTTTTAAACTGTTTAAGAGACATCACAGGAGGCTCACCTGATGTTTAAGTGATACCGCCGCCCATGGACACTCTCAATGCCAGAGGGCTCGCGAGTGCGTTGCCGGCCATTTAAGAATTTGTACGCTCTTTTCTTGAAGGACCCTAAGTCGAGTTTAATTTATTCTGGTTATATTTAATTTAGACAGGACATACTGAGTATCCGTTGTGCATCGAAATCAGCACCGTTATCTGTTATTCGAAACAATGGCTTGTAACACAATGTTTTATTTTAAATAGGTCGTACTTGGTTACAACTATTCCCAGGTATTATGTTACCCATTATAAAGGCGTCACTTATCTCACACATGTTGTAATATACAGTTTCCAAACAAATGTTTGGTAATAGGAATGTATACACATAGTAAATTTGTGAAAGCTGATGATGTTTTAACACAAGTTTAACGTCGTATGTGTGTTAAAAGTTGTTTTAGACTATCCCTTTGTAGTCTACAAAGGTTAAAGGTATTAAACATTTATAAAACTAAGAAAGTTTCTAGATAGAGATCTTGACTTTTTTAAATATAATGAACACTATTCTTATAGTTAGCCAAGGCTTTTCGACCCTAACTATTTACGTTTTATAATAATGTATTAGATGTTCTGTACAAAAATTTCAATGGAAGATTTATTCGACGTGTTTTTGTCACAATGGCGACTTTATCAAAATGATTGAACAAAGTCGGCCACGGCCAACGTGTATCGTAACATTGATAGTCTATTGGCTATGATCCAAACATAATGGACATATTCAACGATTTGATTGATCGTTACATCAAACCGGTAAATTGATGCTGTGTTCTCAAAATATTTCTATTACGATATCATAAATAAACGTATTTGATTAGTATTTGTCTCTACGTGCTTGTACAATACAACTAACTTAAATAGCAACCTCGCCATCTCGAGCGCTTTTGTCACTTTCCGCCGCGCACCACCTATTTGTGGAACCAGCTACCAGTAGAGGTATTTTCAAACCAATACGACTAACGGGCCTTCAAGAAAAAAGCGTCTGAAAGGTCGGCAACACATCCAGCGTTGCAGGTGTCCGGCGTCGGCGGTTATCACTTTATACAAAGTGACCCGCCTGCTCGCTTGCCTCTATTCCTATAAAAAAAATAGCAAGGACAAGGAAAACAATTTGTTTAGGAACGCTCAATAATTTAAAATATGTTGCGAATTTTTTTTTACAACTGATATAATAATGCTAGTAATTTTTTAAGAATTATTTCGCATTAACTGTCATCATCATCATCTAGCTGTAGTACCTAATAGCCCAGTCATTTTAGGGGTTTCACCTCGGAATGAAAGATACCTAATAGCTACAAATTGGTATAGACCTTTGTTTTGTCGTTCTAAATGTTGTCTCAAAAGTCACAAATGATACCGTGTCCGCAGTGGCGGATTTACCAGCAGGCTGAGTAGGCTGGAGCCTAGGGCGGCAAATTTTAAGGGGCGGCAAATTTAATTCATACATTTTTTATTTCAGTTTACAAATTTAAAAAAAAAATATTATACACACATAATACGAATTTCGAAAATTGGAGAGAAATTAAAATATTTAACAAAAATCTAAATATTCTCATATGCAGTGCTAATTAATAAATATTTCAACATCTCTGCATGAACAATTCCTAAAGGCTTTACTAATTATACATTAATAATTGTGAACTTTTAGAATATCGCGATTCGATATAGTAATCGAAATTTAGTAATTTTTACATATATTCTTCACTGATAACCGCTATAATTTTTTTTCCGTGTACCTAATAATTATGAGATCTGCTAATCAAGGATCTAACACGGTGCATAGTTCTGAATAATAATAACTATATGGGAAAAGTTGATGTAACGAGGATGATGGAGCACAAATTATAAAGTTGGAATTTTATTGATAGAAAATTCATATGATTGTGGACTAAGATATCAAAATTTAGAGGCGGCAAAAATTGAATAGCCTACGGGCGGCAAATCTATAAATCCGCCACTGCGTGTCCGCGTCTTAAGATATTGAAGGCCAAAGGTCATAAAAATGGGTTTTTCGTGAATATCTCGCTTTCTATTGCTTAAATGATATTTGTACTTATTATAAAAGTTGTAGAGTATAAAATTCTCTACAATTTTTGTATCATGTTTTTTTTAATACGATCAACCGTTTTTGAGGTAGAGCGCGAAGAGTGCGCAGCGCACAGTCATATATGGTCCTATGCAAGGTCAAGCGTGAGTTACGGTTATCAGTACGTTATATCAAGTCTATTATTTATTAAATTATTATAATTATTAAACAATGGCCATTATTTATGTACTAATTTTTAATTGTTGATATTTTATTAAAATCAGTAACTTAATTATTTATATTTAACTATTCAACTATAGTATATTATTAATTCTGGAATATATATTTTCAGTTAAAAAGACAATAAGGGGATAAACTCAAACTCAAAATATCTTTATTCAAGTGGGTAACCAAGTAGGTACACTTTTGAATCGTCAAGTTAAATTAATCGTAAATTTACATTTACTACCAGTTCGCAAGTCAAGGGCGTAGAGTGGGTAAGAAGAACTGGCAAGAAACTTTCCGCCACTCTTTTTAATCGCCAAGTATTGTCATACAAATTGTTTGAACTGGAGCAATTCAATCCCAAGGATTAGGATCATTTAAGTAGTCCTCAAATTTATAAAAAGCTTTGTTGATTAATTTTCGTTTAACGAGGGCTTTGAATTTATTTAGTGATAATTCTCTAATTTCGCTTGGGAGTTTGTTGTAAAAACGAATACAATTTCCATATAAGGAGTGGTTTATCTTTTGGAGCCTGGTTGGTCGTACACTCAAATTAGTTCTATTTCGCGTATTATACTGGTGAAAGTCACCATTTGTTTTAAAATCGTTTATATTTTTTTGGACATACAACAAGGCTTCAAGAATATATTGACCAGATAGTGTCATAATATTTAATTCCTTAAACCTATTCCGCATTATGCATATCTTTATTTATCATTAAATATGCCATACTATACATTTGTTGAAATGTCAGTTTACATATCATAAGAATTTTTATTGGTTTTAATTATAATAAAATTGTAAATAGAAGCTAGTTATTTTCATCTTCTTCGTCGTCTTCTTCTTGTTGTCGCTCGAAAACGTTCAATTCATTGTCATCATCCTCATTATCGGTCATATTCATCCCCAAACCCTCCAGAATTTCAGGATCGTATGCGTTTTCTTCATCGGGATTACTTGGATATTGTGCAGCGTTCAGGCAAGCTTGTCCATTGCACTGGCCACAAGCTAAAGAACATAGTAGCCCTGATTTTCGGCATCCACAGCGGGAACCACAACCATTTTTGCAATTGCAAAATATTATATTTAGTAGTTCGGTTGGTGCTGGAGGTAATAACGTTCTTATGGGCTCCAGGATTCCATTTTCAAGCATCCAGCCCCATTCTTGAGGTTCTAAGTCATTCCCTAACCACGTTTGAATCTGGTAGTAGACGCGATTTATATGTTGATGAGCTGCTACACTTGTTGGTGGAAGTGTTGACAATTGTACAGGTTTATTTAGTTTCGTTAATTTAATGAATTGCGTGTAGCGAAAATTATCAATGTTGTCCTCAGATTTTGGAGCATTATATAATGCCAACAAGATGCGCACTCCATTTTCAAATAATGTTTGTACCGGGCAGTTTTCTTGTTGAAATACTTCCACCAGTTTATCCAAATTGGGAATTTTCTCCAATGCTTTAGTAACAGTTTTTTTTCCTTTTTTAAATAGCGCAGAAGTAGTGTCACAGCCACTAAATGCGTGTAAAAACAGAATGTGTTTTTTAGTACGCGGATATTGATCAAAACTTTTGGAAGAGTATATTTGCGTCTTAACATTACCTTTCCCAACTTTTTTAAAGAAAATTTCCTGTTGATGTGATTGAGTACGCCCAATTAGAATAACGAGCAAATCAATATCTTCTCCTATGATGACGGCAGTCTTTTGATGTTCTGATAATGCAATAGCTGTCTCGATGATGAGAACATCAGCATCATCTCTGGCTTGTTTTGTTGTGATATCAATAGTTTTTAATTTTTCGACAAGCATGTAGATAAATTTTGTTTTATTAGACCGATTTGATAAAAATTTCTCTTGGCTGATTGGCACAATCATTGTTTCGTCAAAACAAACTTCATACGATTTAGAAAGTGCAGCAGTTCTTCTTTGTTGTTCCATTGCTTTAATATTTTTACTATTGTCCGAATATCCGTCAAATACAACAACAATTTCTGAATAATAGACTTGATATTATAACGTACTGATAACCGTAACTCACGCTTGACCTTGCATAGGACCATATATGACTGTGCGCTGCGCACTCTTCGCGCTCTACCTCAAAAACGGTTGACCGTATTAAAAAAAACATGATACAAAAATTGTAGAGAATTTTATACTCTACAACTTTTATAATAAGTACAAATATCATTTAAGCAATAGAAAGCGAGATATTCACGAAAAACCCATTTTTATGACCTTTGGCCTTCAATATCTTAAGACGCGGACACGGTATCATTTGTGACTTTTGAGACAACATTTAGAACGACAAAACAAAGGTCTATACCAATTTGTAGCTTATTATCTTTCATTCCGAGGTTGACCCCTTTTTTTACCTAATATGACTGGGCTATAAATGATGTCCTGTTTTTAGTAAAATGGTCACTAAACATTACACGGGCACAAATAGAAGAATTTATAAATCTTTGATCTCATGTGTCAGTGGCGTACGTACCAATTATCATTATGTTGCGATTTGAAGTATTAATATCATATAAACAAAAACAACTTCGCAAATAATTTATTTTAGAACAAATTTCATTACTCTAATGAATAATAAAAGATGTATTTAACATGATGTCGCGGAATTCTTAGAAGTTTTAATTTAAAGTAATTGCGATATTAAAATGATTTTTAAGTGCATACATTTGTCTAAAAAAATATTATTTATGCGTTTTTATTCTTGCGTGATTTTTTTATTATTTTTTTTTATCGCTCTGGCACGGTTTGTCCATTAGCCAGCATCAAGTATAAGATTTTTTATAATTCGTGCTTGCCTTAGAACTACGACCGTGTCCTCCATGTACGGTTTAGGCACTCGCCCGCTACCGCACAACCCTCCCAAAGGCCGAGAACAAATTTAAATTGAATTAAAACTTGCCCTCGAACCAGGAATCGAACCCGGTACCCCTCACCTAGCTGCCACTTAATAAGAACGCTAGGCTATGAGGCCCCCTGCGTGATGTTACGTAGTAATTTCTCGATAAAGGGCCTTTCCGGCATATTTTTTTTAATTGGAACGTTGGATAACTAACCTCTTCAGATTTATAACATAAGTGTGACGTTTAAAAATACTTTTGTTATTGTTTCAGAATGACTTCACCGGCGATAAGTAAATCACCCGAAAAGCAAAAGTCAGAGAGCAAGTCTCCATCACATGCTTCCATCAACACGCAACAAGCAAATACATCCTCAGAGCCGCCTCGGACCGATCCTTTTAGTTGCTTACGAATTTTCAAACTTGCAGGACTAATGATGAAACAAGGATGTTAATGTGTACCTAGCAAATGTAGCATGTTCAAGATAGCTTATTTTTTTAAGTCATATCTGCCGCGAAGTGAGAAATCAAATTAAAAAATATCATTCTTAGTATACTTACTTCTTAGATAGATTTGAGAGATATTGGGAGTGAAGATATTTTTCTAATTTATTTCATTATAAAAGCTAGTAATAGTAATCTTTCTATTCATACCGGATGTAGTCCTATATGTATATTGGTAATTGTTAAATATTGTACTGCCATCAGGACCATTCACATTAGACAGTCAATAACGGTTTCCTCGCCATCAATATTCGGCTATTTTTTGTTTGGAAAATTTATAAGTGTACAAGCACATTTCACCAGAATATTTCGGGTTATATGATGCTCTCAGGTAATTTTGAAAAACAATATTTAAAGTGAAATCATGTTTGGAGTTTTAAAGAAAATGTTTTAGAAGCGATGAGCAAGTTATAGTCATCTTGTAGTTTCTATCTTAAAATGAATCTATGTATGTTTGTTCTAGCATGATTGTTAAAATGTTTATGTTTAATAAACTTTATTAATATAAGACTTGGATGTTTTACTTTTACAATTTTAAGCCTAAAGCTAAGGAAATGAAATAAAAACACGCTATTATGTATTATTTTTTTAATAGTATTGGTAGGTAGGAGGTAAATAACACGCAGGAGTTCTGGGTTTTTGGATAATGGGAAGTAAAGATACAATACTATTTCAATATGTACAAAATATACAATTACTTCTAAACTCTAGCATTTTAAAGTTACAGTAGAAATATGATCACAATATTTTTATTTCCTTACATTTCGACATTAAGAGCTAAGCGGGTGGAACGAAGGGCGCGGCTGTAAGTCCTCGCGTTCACTTGCTTTCACTTGAGATCAAATGTGTTACATTTACACTAACCCTCACTCGCACTCTCGCGTCGCGCCCTCGCCCCGCCCCCCTCTAACCTAATCCAAATAAAACAAAACTATATTATACTTCTCACGTAACTACTCTTAAAACTATTAAGTCTGCGTTAAATTACTAGTTAACATCGTCGAAAATTATAACCGCTACGAACAATGGTGGTTTTCAAATATGGAAAATCTTCTGAAGAACATTACATTTTAGTAATTGACAATAATTTTGCATAGCAAATAATTTCGGATGCAATTATTCATCGGGCAAGGAGATATTTTTACATTACGATAAACATCATTATAGTACAGCTGTAAGTGTCGCCAAAAATAATCACATCACAGTAAACAACTAAAATAATAGTAAATACCGATTTTAATTTGAATAAATATTTCTTTTTATAATTCTCGTGTCGCTTAATTTATAAGTTCCTTACTATCGAGTCTAAATATTGTATTGCTATATTTCAAGTTTTATTTACATCGAGTTCCTTCATAAGGAGACAAATAATAAGTGTATTCGGGCATCCGTTTATAGATTAAATTATATTTTTAAAATTAATGGACGAAGTGACGAGTTCGTTAGTGTTCTTAGCTAATCGAGAACCGTTTGCGACGGAGAACAAACCATACACCATACACATTTACATATACTAATCGATGAATATACATACGTGGCTGCGCTGTATATCGTTTATATATTATAAAATTACATAAAATATTTTGTACTTTAGTTTTACACGCGACGTGACGGGGTCGCAATTTTTCTAACTATGCGATATTCCGACCGGAGCCGACTAACCGAGGCACTCGTCGCTCGGGGTCCCGAAGGAATATGCAGACGATGCGTTACGAGAAGTACAATATTGTTTTATTTGGAACTGGGATTTCCAACGTTCAGTAAGAGAGCCTTTAAGGGACCACGTTCGGGAAGACAACATCGGGAGCAATGTAAAGAAATCTATTGTTTCAGTGGTATACATGAATTCTTATATGCAAAGTGTCGGATATGAGCAGACACAAAAAGAAAACCGATATTTATACTACTTTTAGGTTTAAATTAAATTAAAAAAGTATTTGTAAAGGCGGTAAAAAAACTAACAAAAATTATGGCTAACTATTAATAGAAAATGATATAACCTTATCTAAAAAAAATATTCAGAAAAAAAAATAAAATAAAACGTAATCCTAAAAGCTCTCTCATACGATCCCGCAAAGCAACAGCGGTAAATGAGGTGAAACATCGCGAGCGTCACGGTAGCAAAACCTAATTAAATTCTCACGACAAGACAACGGGCGCGTGCTCGTAAATTTACGTATACGTACATCTCGGTGTACGCGTACACCCGCCCGATATGTTGTCTCACTTGCGTACTGTACGTTGGCGCGAGGCGGTTAACGTGGAATGAATTAATCCGAAGGATAACGGCGTGTCACATCCTTCGATGACTTCGAAATAATAGACAGTAGTAACGAAGGAGTAAACTTTTTTGACATTTGTCAATATTACTCCTCGGTTAATAGGTGTCTAGAATTTGAATCGTCCCTATACACTATCGTTATCGGCACACTTTCAATATTTGGATCGGATATTTCGTTTTAATCGTATGAATGTTATCCTGAAAAGGTTAACATTCATAGGATAGGCAAAACTAATGAAGACGAACATTAAAATAAATAATAAACTATAAAAGAATATGAAAACCCGGTGCGAATGTGTAAAGAAAATATCACTACAAGTCTATATTACCGTTAAACTACAACGCGTGCGCCGCTGTCGTTAATCTACTGCTCGGCTCTATACCTAACTAACCCTACGTTAAAAGTCAGAATCACAGTTTATTTTCCACGTGTTTTATATTTTTAAATTACTTTAAATTAGCCATTTCAAACTTCACTCGAGTCGATTTTGTTATCAATGAATTCCATTCGGTTACTGCTATGACCTTAGTGAATCGAGATTTAGTACGGATAGATCGGTATTTACATGTTTAAATTAGTTTACGCCTACGCTTAAAACAAAATAACAATTTACACTAACAATAAAAATGCTCGATCGCCACTCATCTCCAGCGGAACCCAAATATTTACGAACTTGACTTTGCTTAATATTAGTTTTAATAATAAACTCCGAATAAGGCCGAGCGCGGTCGACCACAACAAAATATTACAAAATGACGTCTTATCTTACACTTAAATACGCTTAACTCTAGGTGAGACTTTACACTTCACTTGCGGATCCGCTAGTCTATGGCTCAACACTCGACCGATAACTAAACTTTAAAATGAGTTCACAACCTGGATATTATTTACAAGATAATGAATTAAACTGTCACTAGGTCGCGTCGGTTGTTCGAGGGGCCTCTGTCACTGTTATGGCGATGGCGATGACGATCACTCATAGTCACTTTGATGTCTCCGTATCTCCGTTCTCGGCGGGGCCGACGGGGGCCCGTCCGGTGTTCGGGCGGGGGTCAATCCTCAGTAGAATTCGTCTGATCCGAGAGTCGTGTTCATCCGATGGCCGTAGCGATGACGATGAGCAGATGCGCTATGTTGGCCACGCGGTGCATTAGGTCCGGTGCGATTCGGTTCAGGTTCTCGTTGGCGAACTCGCACGAAGGGAATATGTGTACGGTATACATGGACTGGAAAAGACAATAAATACTATTAGATTACAGTCGTTTGGAACGCCATAAGATTATGAAAGAAATGTTACAAAATCATAAACAAAGATTATTCAGAAATGTGATTAGTAAAATAAACACTCAATTTCCTTTGGCACTCACTCAAATATCAGTTATATTATTATCAACTACCTGGTTCCCACAGTTTTAGCGGCATTAATATTGAATACATGATGTGTTACAACTTATAGATTTTGGACAACTATTAAAAAAAATTAATGATATTGAAAAAATATTTTTCAATTAAAACGACTAGTTAGTAATTATAGAATACTTGATAAATAAACATAAAATTTATTGTGCGTTATTAGGAACGCTGTGAGTACTGTACTAACGATATATGTACTGAATATCGATTTGTTTGTACTAAAATATATATTACCTGTTGGTGCCGCGGCGAGGGTGCGACGTTGACAATGCCAGCGGCTTGTTTCCTCTGCAGGTAGGTGATGAAGCCCGCAGACAAGTTGGTCGACTGCTGGAGCACGTCCATGTGATCGCGACCACACGGCAGAGCCAGCAGCATGCAGTGCTCGTTCTCCATCTGCATAGACCACATTAATAAACGGATTGCCAACCAGATAATATAAAAGATTAACATAAAATGTCTATAGTATTTTTATTAACATAACTTTTACACATTTAAAGAAAACACTTTTTTACCGGATTGAAGTTATGTATTATTATAAACTTATATTAATTATAATTATTATAATTATTTTCCATATTTAAGCGAAGCAAAGACATTGAAATCAAAAATCACCCCAATTCCAATAGAGAAGACGGCCTAAAATTGTCAAACAACAATCCGCGAAAATAGAGGACATCGTGAGCCATTTCTGCCAAAACCCCTCCATCTTTTAGTCGATACCAACTCCGGGGAAATAAATACAGATAATACAACTTTTTCTACAGCTGTGATGCTTTTTGACATTCAACACTTTTTGTATCAGTCACCGTCACCACGCACGCTGTAAAAGCACGCGAAACGTCGGATTTTTTTTAAATATGTAAAATAATTATAAGTTTATAATAATGTATTATTATGGTAATCTGCATGTCTTATCTGAACGTTTTCCATAAAATGTCTATTTCTCAAAATTAATAAAAAAATTAACATAATGTACTAAATAAGCAATTAAATGTAATCTTTATTACCTTCATCTTCCGATGCACTTGATCCAACTGGGCAGGCTCGAGACGCATCCTCTGCGCGATACGCAGAAGCGACGTTGCCGCGCCGTCTGCGCTGCGAGATAATGCATCCGCGGCCACGCCCGCACTTCCACCCACGAAGTGCATCTGGACGGCGGCCGAGTCGTTCTTCAGGGCGAGGAGGCCTTGCCACATCACGGGGTAGCGCTGGAGATAAATCATTATTTAAGATTCAATTTTAATTTGATTTTGCCGCTCACATAATATCTTTTGACAATATCAGATGACAGGTGTTGTTGAAGCTTGACATTTCGTTTGACATACATTATTTATTAAGGAACTTATGCTCTGATTTTTAATTCTGTAGAATTATGACAGATATCATTTTTTGACATGTCAGTGATGGCAAACCTTTTTGGCCGGCCACATTTTTCAATTTCAATACGAGTCTGAACATCTGAGTTTAAACATACATTTAATGTTAGTTAATGTAACCATTGCGGTGCTCCACATTAAAAGTGGTTTAACGCCGAGTGGTAATTACGTTCCTTTTCATAACAATAAAAAACGCACAAGTAAATATAACATTTTCAAATATAACATTTTCAAATATAACAATAATTCTTTTATAATTTGCATTTTTAATTTTTATGCTTGTTTGTATTTAACACTGTTTTTTGTATCTACTTGATTTCGCTGATCGTGTCCACATGTTATAGGGACGGCACCGCTTTTGATATTTATGTATGTATGTCAATGTATATCATTTGTTTGTCCTAATTTTGTGGTCAAAAAAAAAACATTTTTTTTAAGGTTTACTAAACCTAAAATTAGTAGGAAGTGATGCCAGCTCAAGAACAAAATAAAGTAATTTAAGTTAATTCCATATATTGTTCGTGATATTGAAATATTTGTTATTATTTTTGTATGAGGTCACTTGAGTAAAAATATTTAAATTTACGTTTTTGTAGGTAAAACAAAAAAAATACGTAGCATTTTTTTTTATTGCCCTCAAATAAGTTAAATTTGTCATTTTTTCGGTGGAGAACTTTTTTAGTAGCATCACTAATGAAATGTCAGAATTCTACGGGATCAGAGTATAGGTGATTTATTTCATTTTTTTCAAAATAGTTCAACTATTAAGTTCACTAGCTTCGATGAGCTTCATAAAAAAAATATTTTAATAAATTAAGTATTAATTCAGTTAATCCCGCGAGCGATCCCCGCTTTTAACTCGATTATAATGAATGAAACTATAAAGTACTCACCCTCAGTAGCATCTGCAGGGAGTCGGCCTCCCTGGGCACCTGGCTGGCATGGGGCGGGCCGGGGGCCGCGAGAGGTGGCAGGGCACTCGGGGGTCGACCGCTGCCGTGCGCCGGCGGAGGGGAGCGCCCGCAGCGGACTGCGTATACTGCACACATAAGACTTATTGTAACACGCAACTACTATTCTTCTTCAATCTACACCTTGCGTTAATTAAATTGTGTTAAACGTATTAAATTTCAATTCTATTCAAATTAATTATACTTGGGTCCACTAAGAACAAAAATCAAATTAACTCCATTACATCAAAGAGCCTAGTTACATTATTTTTCGGATTTGAATTTAAAGCAACAGCACCATGTGTGTTGTTTATAGATTTTAATTGAATATAGCTATTGATAGCTTAAATTTTATAGACAAATTTAAAATGCATCACTACATAGTATAAAACAAAGTCGCTTTCTCTGTCGCAACGCAACGAATTTTGATGCATTTTTTTTAAATAAATAGAGTGATTGAAGAGGAGGGTATATGTATAATAGAATCCATTAAATAGTGGAGGTTTCTAATGTGATGTCGTCAATAATTAATTTTTTTCCGCTTACATTGCGAACCCTACGAGATTTATCAAAATAATGTAAAGTAAGTATTGTACATATTGAAAAGGTCTACAGAAAACTCCGCGATGGTATTTGTCTATGTCACATGGATATCCCACAATAAAAAAATAAATTTTTTTTGGAAAACGTTTATAGTTTTTCTGTAGTGTATTTAGTATCAGCATTGCATCCGTGCGAAGCAGGGAGGGTCGCTAGTTTTTAATAAAACAACCCAAAAATACATACGTATATGTCGGTCAGCAGGTGACGGCGAGTGAGCCGGTCTCGGAACTCTAGCCGAAGGAGGCCGCCGAAGCTCCAAAGGTGGAGTTGGGGCTTCGCTGCCTTCTGCTTCCAGACCACCTCCGCATCTAAACATTGGTAAAGAAGTTGTATTAGTTACCTTAACCTGTGTTGAGTTGATGCCAATATGTGACCACAACTAAAGCAAGATTCCATAAAATAAATTAATTTATCGTTATAATATTTAAATATATCAAAACAAACATAATATAAATATACAAAATAAAAATAACCTACACTAATATTATCAGAGAAAAAGGATTAATACAGTTACTTTACAAGAGTAACCTCATTGCTAATCTTTATGCTGCGATCAGAGCAGATTTGGCCACTTTTGACAATTTTTTTTATTAATGGCAAATATTTTCTTTTAATGATAATTTCATATTTTTTATATAGACTGAAAAGTCAAAAGAACTTTAAGTTTAAAAAAAGAAGAAACTATGTTATTTTAACATTTTTAACTTTATAACTATTTGATATATGAAGTGTAATATCGTTATCTTATTACTATTTAAATAATATGTACCTTGGGAAGGGCGATGCGCTAGCCCGCATATCTTGTTGAGTCGCGCGGAAATGTTGCTGATACATTTGATAGTGATGTTGAGAGAAATGGGGATACATTCCGTCGCCCTGAAAATAAAATTCCTCAATTTAATATCACATACGCCCAATTTCTTGTCTATAGTCCGCGCCACTACTCATTGCCGAACCCTGGAACTAAATTTGTCGTTACAGTGAAATATTATTATTCGTTTTAAGGTAAAACATTAGAAGCAAATCTTGGAGACTAGTTCGCGAATTTCATATTAATTTATGTTACGTTGGGGTAAAATAGCCTTGCACCTAGCACTAACAACATATTACTACGCCGCGCTACTCACTAGCGCCGCGTCTATCGGCAATCAGTGGTGGCGCGGACTCTAATCAATATTTATTTTATTAAATGTCAAATCAATTTGAGTTGTGCAATTTGTTGTTTGGGTTAATTCCGTAACTTAATATTGAATAGATTGAAATATTTTATAAAGAAAAAACGATTGTATGTTAGTAATAAACACAGAAACAATTTTTTTGCTCAACATTTAAAAAAAAGGGCTGGCTCCCTAAGAGACCGGGACGGCCAAGTTAAGTTCTAGAACCGTTTAGTTGACAATTTAGGACTGAAATTTGACAGAATCTTAATTTTTAATTAAATAAAGTATACCGATGTTATAGGAGATGTCTGTTGATGAGCTGGTGGAGGACTTCGAACAAAATCCGCAGACTATCCAAGTGAGCATGAAATGTAGGAATATTTTAAATAACAATATACCAAGTAAATAAGTTTAAAACGGTTGAATTCTGTTAATAACTTACCACGTTTACTTGTCCTTGAGGGCTGATTGCTGGCACACTGGTGATTGTTACTCGAGAACCTGAAAATAATAAAAAGTGATTTAAAAATACAAATATCGTATACTTTAATTCTTACCACTTTCATTTAATACAATAAGTAGTACCATTTATCCTTATTTTTCAGCATACAATCAATTTGTAAAATGAGACGAGAAAAGTACCTAAAGTTTTAAAAAAATATATTGTATAATGGGTGAAACTGTCCCTCTAAGGTATGGGTCCCAACAGCTGGCGGAATCAACTTAAAGCTAAGCTGGGCAAACAAAGAAAAATCTTCCTATCTAAGAAATGATTCAAGTAATCACTCTGAACTCACCAGGATGATGATGATGAGGTCCGACGATAGCGACTTGCTTGGTAGTGGGTGGAGGTGGGTGATGCGCTCCTCTAGGTAGACTAGCCGGGCCAGCGTAGGCGCCTCGGAAGCCACGTGCTGCCGCCACCGCACCAGCTGCGGCCGCTCCCGCTACACCAGCACCTTCCATACCCTCGCCGCCGCTTCTAGGGATATAACTTTATTACATAATTGAACCTGTTTAAATACCATGTGGTAAAAAAAAGGTATGAAAAGAAAAAAGTACTATAAAAGAATTTGTAGTTTTCAAGTTGGTTTCCAATCTTAATGATACAATTTATCATTTACCTAGGCACCTATATTATCCAAGTTCCATCTGGAAGTGCTTAGATATTTGTATCTCAAAGCTACTGAACCGATTTTGATGAAACTTGAACTGTTTCCTTTGTTGGAACACAGCTGACAGAATTTTGTGGAGAAACATGCATAGTAAGAAACACACCTGATAAGAATAGGCGTCGCGCGATCGGCAGGCCGATGTGTCGAGGGCGGTCTGTGAGGTAGAGCTGGTGACTGTACTCTGGCATCCGTCGCCTCCGTCGCTCCGACAGGCATCATATTAGCAGGAACATTATCCACCAAGCGCCGTATGTGACCGGTCTCTACGCTCGTCATATCGGAGGGTTCCCCGAGGGAAACGCTCATGGGCTCTTGAATCGGAATGTGTTCGGCCGGCCTGGGTTCTCTATGAGTCACAATGGGCGGTTCTAATTCGACCAGTCGCCTTTCTAAAGGTGGTGGAATGAGACGATCGAGGCCTGGTGAAGCCACGGGTACCGTCGTGGGCGCCGGAGTAGTGGCGATCACCGGCGCAGATATAACTACCGGTGGCGGACCAGCAGCCGCTTCGAATGCACTCGCTAATTTCGCACTGATTTCTGATATCATTTTCTTTGGTGGTTTCATAATAGGAGTTGGATTGACTACAGGTTGAGGATGTGAAATCACAACAGGCTGCGGCGGCACGTTCTTAACGATAGTCTCCGTTTCCATCACAGGCATTTGGACGACCGTTTCATTGAGTTTAGGTACTTTGGCGTCTTTGGTTGCTTCTTCCCTTTTGTTATTTTCGTCAGAACTATCGACAGAAGCATCGGATAGACTGTCTCTCGATCTCTTCGTACCTCTCGGTGACTTCCTCGTATCTGAAGGAGATTTGTCCGTAGCTTGTTTGGCCCCAGCTTGTCTCAGAGGCCTCTTTCTATTGGTGTCCCGAGCGTTAATTTTATTTGCCGGAGTTCCCTTCACAACCTCGTCTAAAACGTCATCCGAAGAGCCTTTTTGTATATCTTTTTCTTGAAGTCTTCTCGATTTCCGAGTATTAGTAGAGGGCGAAGCAAACACTTCACTTTTTTCTTCTTTGGGTTTCTCTTGTATTTTGATGGTATCTTTTGGAGTAATGCTTAGGGTGGAAGTTGGAATGACACCCGCGTTTCCTGAAAGCGGACTTTTTATGGTTAGAATCAATCTCGGCCTTGATTCAGAGTTGTTAGCTGAAGCCGCCGTTTCGTCGCCAGAATCTTCGTGAAAATCATAAACATCTCCAGGCATATTATGGAAGGTACTATTCGCGAGGCTCTTAACTTTCTTGTCCACTTTAGTCGAGCGCCCTCTACCTCTTTTACTAACTCCGCCACCTCGAGCTGGTTTTGAAATTTGGCGTGTTTGTACCCTTTCTTGTTTATCAGCTTTTCTACCTCTGTTACCACGTCCACCCCTTTTACTTGGTGTTGTTTTTTCTATTGCGAATTCCTCTTTAACAGTACTGTCGCCGAAATGACTATTATTTTCATTACAATTCATTTCAATGTCTTTTGAGACTTGATGATGTTGATTAATTTGGTCTTGGGGAGTTACGTCTGTTACCGCATTATAGATATGTGCCTTTATATTAACGTCAAAAGTTTCATTGCAAAGAGAATCGACTTTCTTTATAACAGATTCTATAATTTGATCTTTAGTGCTCCAAAATTCATTCTCTTCTGGAGTGTGAATATCATTTTCATTGTTTTCTTTATTACTTGGCGATACACGAAAAGCTGAAAGTTCTTTATACGGGTTATCAGAGTTAAATAGTTTAGGTTGCTCAATTTTGATATCTGAATTATGCGGGTTCATGTATGGCGATTTCTCCATATCAGGTAATTTGTCTGTTATGGTTGAATGGAGAACGTTACTTTCTTTCTCCGCAAGATTTGAATCTGTTACATTTTCAAGTTTTTTCTCTTCTTTAACAATATCGACGCTGTTGGTTTTTATAATTCCTTCAGGCTCTTGGGAATGTTCATTGGCTGTTTTATCAGTTTTCTCGCACTTCTCTATAAAATCATCAGCTCTATCATTGCCCTGAGTTATAACCGTAACAGTCTTTCCTACATTCACTTCCAGTTTTTTCTCTGGATCATTGGTAACCTTGATTTCATTCGTATTATCTTTCAAAAGTTCTTCAAAATCAGTTTCACATTTCGCAATTGATTCTGGTGACGTTAGAGGTGGTGGAATGGATTTTAAAATCGTATTTTTATCATCACCGTTCTTATCATAATTTTTTTCATCCTGATTGTTACCAATACGACTGACAGTTAAGAGAGGATTATTTTCAAAATGCTCATTCCGAGTATTCAATCGATTGGGTGGTATATTAGCATTAGATGTTGTTTTAAGTAAAAGTGGAGTCATAACAACATTCGTTAAACTCGACGTTGTCACTGCTACCGCATTTGATATTTCCGATTTAGTGAATACTGCTGGTGGACGAATTGTTGCTACCGATAAGACTGTTGGTTGACCTTTATTGTTATCAATTTGTATAATATTGTTTAATGTAGTTGCTGTAATTATACGTTGTTGGTTAATTGCATGAATAACATTTTGACCTTGTCCTCTGTTAGAACCTCCTTCTTGAATATTACACATTACTGGCTTAGAAACAGTTTGTATGTGTGATGTAGGTGACTCATTAATACTAGCCACGTGTATAATAGGAGAAGAATTAAACGATAACCCACTATGCTCTGTTTTTTGGTGTTGAATATCTCGTTTTTCGAATGATGGTTTATTGTTAATCAAAACTTTTTTGGGTAAATGCAAAGGGTTCATCGTACCAACGTGTAGAGTATTTTGCATTGGCAACATTCTATTATTCATCAAAGAAGGGTTTGAATTTGGTGGTAAATGAGTGGGAGATAATATAATTTTATTACTTTCGTTTAGGTTTTCGGTTTTCACTGGCTCCCCAGACAATCCTTTTTGTTGTAATACAGTCGAGTTCTGAACGCATATATTCTTATTTTGCTGGGGTAAATTGGGTCCTAATTGTTTTGATATAGGAGCTAAAACTGGTGTCACGGGCAATCTATTAAAATGTATTGGGGCTCCTTGTGTCTGTACCAAGACAGAGTTTGGTCTATTAGGAGATATCATAGCCCTCGCGCCGTGTGGGATGTGAAGTGGGCTCAGCGGCGGTTGCTGCATACGCACAACCGTAACGTGTCCTGGCGACCTTTGCTGCAAAGCGTTCTGCGATGTTATTCCAACAGAATTTAGGCTTTGCGGTGACGTAGATAATATTGTCATGTTAGCGAGTCGAGGAGACGACAGACCCTCATTTTGTGCACCTTTTGGACTTTGTAGTCTGGAATCATTGGCCAACCGCGGAGATATCACTATCCCTTGTGGTTTTTGATACAAAACATGGTTCTCGGGTATTTTAATCATTGGCGGTTGCATATTTGATAGTTGTTGTTGGTTTCTTTGATTAATATTCATACGATTTATCACTTGATATGGTGCGGTAAGTCTACTTGGATTGGTTATCAAAGTGTTACTCATTTGTGATGGCCTAATTTGTAAAATGTTTGTTGTTATTCGAGATGATTTCCCGTCATCTTTGCTTATGGGCGTATTGACGGTATGCGTTTCGATTTTATTGTTGGTCAATGTCCATGAAGTAATTACGGGGGTTGGTGCTGAAGTTATTGCTGTTAACGATTCTTGCTTTACGGGAGATGATGATATAAAACTGTTGCTTTCAGATATTTTTGCACTCAGTAAACTCGATGAAACTTGTATTTTTGGACTTGTCTGAACTACCATTGTTTTAGGTTTTGAAACGATAACATTTGAGGGTTCAGCTGTAGGCGGTAACTTTATGTTACTAGACTGGGATTGCGATGTAGGTACCACATTGACGGGTATTTTTTCAGAAGAATCCTGTGAAGTCTCTTCAGTTTCTTCAGTATCTGTGTCTATAAGAAGAAAATCACTGTCAGAAACTGGAGTATCGGGTTTTATCTCCATTTCACAAGCATTTAAATTTTGTACGGCTTGTCTCATTTCTTCAGCGTCTTCCTCGGGAATATTCTCATTTTCAATAGAAGAATTCTCAATTTCAATTTGATTATTATCATTGTTCACTACTTCCTCGAAACAATTAGCAAAAGCATCTTCTTTTCCTCCAAAACTTTCCCCTAGCAAAGCCGCAACAGCATCTTCCGTTTCTTCTTGAGAAATTATAGCCCTTGGTTTTTCTTCTATCTTCTTAATTTGAATGTCTGTAGCTGTTGCTTCTATTTGTTTCTCTGGTACTTTTTCGGCGCTTGGTATACTTCTAACCGCGTCATCACTGATATCCGTTGCTTTTTGGTGATCTAAAATTTGTATTGAATCATCGGTCTCGAGATCACTATTCGGAGCAGATGGTTTGGGTTCTGTAGGTGGATCTTCTGGAAGCGGTACTTCGCTGATGTCTTGAACGACGTTGTTCTCAATGGGTGGAGGCATTGGAATGTCATCAATTTCCACACACTTCGTTTCGTCGTAGCTTTGAATAGAAACTCTGTCATCTATTGATAACTGACTAGTACTGTCTGTGTCAGTATTTTTAGAACTTAATTCTTCTGATTTAACAGCAAAAGGTGGGCTGTCAGTTAAACGGGGCAAGCTAGGAGACTCTGAAAGAGATTTGGCGTCATCAGACTTGTCGTTATCTATTTTTTCATTCGGAAGTGGTATATTTAAGATTGTTTTCGGCGACATATCTATGTGTCTTTCAAAAATGTTACTATCTTGCTTAGAAGGCCTTTCATTTTCATAATAATGATGTTCTTTGCGACTTTGTCGATCCTCTCTATTTCTCTTTTTCTTCTTCTTTTTCTCTTTACATTCCTTCTTGAACTTTTCAATCACCTTTTCAGACCGAGGAATATCACCAAGTTTGACATTAGAGTCGTCATACTTTGTTTTGGTTTTAAATAGGTCTGGCGGCTCATTTGTCTTAATGTCATCACTACTCATAGAATCTGCAAACAATCGAGCTTCTATTGCTTTGCTTACTGCGTCAACATCCAAACTATTATCATCCTCTTTAGAAAACAGTTTCTTATCTTTTCGTTTTCTGTCTTTTCTTCTTTTACTGTCATCCCTATCTTTGCATTTTAAATCATCACTGGTATCTTTATTCAGTTTTATAGAATCGAAATCCACTACTGACATTTCTAACTTATTTCTCGGTTCATTATCTGAATCTTCCGACAGTGGACCGAATATATCCTCCATTTTCCCTTCTCTTTTTGCATTCCCAGTAAATGATTCCTGCAGATTCTCAGTAGATGGTCTTTTATCTCTTTTACATTTCGATTTGTCATCTTTAGCATCGTCAGTGTCAAAACTTTCGCGTATTTTGTCTTTACGTTTTTCTTTTTTATTGTGTCTTCTTAGAGAATCGTTCTTATGTTTATCTCGATCATGATTTTCATCGCAATTTTCCGTTTTATTATCATCATCAGAAAATGAAATTTTATGCTTCTTTTGCTTTTTCCTATGCTTTTTTCTAATGTCACTAGAAGTGCTCTTTGAAGGCAGAGATTCGTTTTCAGAAGAAATATCATTACAAATCAATTTACTAAATGATGTTTTATAGTCACTATCATTTTCAGTATTAGATTTAAGTCTATTATCATCACTATCGCTTTTACCAAATAAATTAAGAAGCGAGGTTTTCTTAGCTTTCTCTTCAATAGTAGATTCCTTCATGAAATTATGTTTATCCTTACATTCGCGTAATGAACCATTGTCAGACAAATATCCTCTCTTTAAATCGCCCATTCGATTCGGACTCATATCCCTCTTCATTGTTTCTTCATCCGATGAATCAGACATAATTCGTGTACGAGAATTTTTGCGAGATAGTTTATTCCGTAGATCTTCTTCATTACTTGTTAAACTAAAGTAATCATCGACGCTATGTCGCTCATAATTAAGCGACGATCTTTGCAAATTATCATGTCTTTTACTCTGACTGTGAACCATATTTCTGTCGTCATCGGAAGAGCTATCCACTGATGATTTCATATGTTTTTGTCTCTCGAGGTCAGAATCACTATCTTCATCCCAACTTGATCTTTTCTTTTCTTCTCGTTTAGCTCTACTTTGTTTTAGTTGACTAAACTTCGCTTTGATTTTCTCTTGACGTTTTTCTTCTTCTTGTTTTTGCATATTTTTACACGATCGAGCCTTAACCTTGTCGTACATTGAAATATATGTAGGTCCATCATCTACAATATCGAAAATAGAATGTTTCTTAGGTTCATCTGAATCCGAGGTATCACTACTCTGTGTTTGCTTTCGGCTTTTTCTTTTTTGGTCAATATCTTTACTTTTCCGTTCTGTTGACATTCGTTTCTCACGAGCGCATTCTTTTTTCTTTTCATCGTGCTTATGCCTTTTTTCTTCCTTTAATCTAAGATCAGAATTTTGTAGGACAACTTGTTGCATTTGGAGCTCTTGAATTTGTTGTAACTGTTGAATTCTTTTCTTTTCTTTCATTTCATTAGTTAATGCTCTCTGTTTTTCATCTTCTTCACTAGATCTCAACTCAAATATAGCAAGAAAATCTAAATTATTTTGCACGTCTGTTCGTGTTTCAGAAAATACCATTGGCTTTTCATCTTTCTTATGTTTTTCTTCTGATTTGCTTTTCACTTTATCAGATAGCTCTTTGACATCACTATCTTTTAAAGGAGTAAACAAATCATCAGGTGGTTTTACTTGATTCTTTTTGTCATCCTTGGTCTTACTTTCAAACAGTTTAGCAAAATGACATTTATTAAACTTCGGTGTCTTATTCTTATCGTTAGATTTCGAATCCTTAAAGTCACGTTTATCGGAACCTTTAATATCATTTTTACTCTTTTTTATTTCCTCATCCAAACTTTCAAGGACGTCTTGCGAAGACATTCTTCTTTTGTGTCCCCCAATATTGGACGGTAAACTGGAACATGAACTGAGACGCTCTTTGCGTTTATTCTCTACATTTGTTGAATCAAACGATAAATGTCGAGGCTTTTCATTTTCAGTCTTGCATTTTTGTATATAATCAGAAGTGGCGGGTATTTTATTTTTATGAGTGATATCGTTTGGAAGTTTTTCTTCTTTCACTTCTAATTTAATTTTTTTATCTATTTGGTCATTAATCTCTATCGCTATTTTGGACTCGAGTTTAGTTAAGATTTCATTTTCTTGTTTAATTTTTAGCTTTACGTCTTCTTTTGTTTCAATTGTTTCTAAATCCTTTATTTTTGCTGATTCGTGTGAAGTACGAGATGCAGAAGAGTCTGTTGAATCTTTTCTAGTGATTTCTTTTGAGGATTCGTCTCTTGAAGATTTCCTACTTTTGCTGACTTCAGATTCTCTTTGTTTTTCACGTTTGCTATCAGTACCATCCTTCCGTTGACGGTCATGCTTTGGCCTCTCGTCTTTTCTAGATTTACATGAAAATGGGTCAATTTCAACCAGTTCTCTTCTTCTGTCTCCTTTGTCTTTCTTATGATTGTGGTTATCGGTTCGCATTTTTGTGTCTTCAGTTTGCTTCGACTTTTCCACGTCACGATCCCTGGCTGAATGATGATCAGAACCTTTATCATTATCACGTTCGGATTTTAATTTATCGCTTTTTTCTGCGTTCTGTTTAGTCGTTGAATCTTCTCTTACTTTCTTTTCTTTGTCATGTCTATCCACTTTCGAATGTTTACTACTACGTGGCCTTTCTTTGCTAAGCTCACATTTGTCCTTCTCAGTACGCTCTTTAATGTGTTTTATTTTCTCACGATCAGATTTCAAAGGATTTTCTGAATCTTTCAATAAGTCAAAGGTCTTACTATCAGATGATGGTGCTTCTATATCATCTGCTTTTACTCTTTCAGAGTTGACTTCTATTGGGTCTTTATCCGTTTTATCATGTATCAAGGTATTATTTAGAATCTCACATTTTGGTGTATTGTTTTGGTGACTGTCGTTCATTACATTATTATCGCTTTTTTCAGAAGATTGAGTATCAAGGTATGGATCAATTTGTGTTTGTTTTAAGTCAATACAATTTAAAGTTTTTAAATGGTTAAATGTTCTCGATTCACTTCTTGCCATGTCTTCATTTATTTTATTTTCTAAACTTATTTCTTGATATATTTCTGTTTCTTGCTTTATTTCTATTTTAATTTGATCCGTATTTTCACGACTTCCGTTGTTGACATTTTCCAGCGCTACTTTCTCTGCTTTCACGTTCAGAGAATTTTCTAATTTATTGGGTAGCTTTTCTGCCAGTTTCTCATGGTGTGAAACATCCTTAACACTATGTCGTCTAGAACCCCAAAAGGGTAATTCATCCTGATAGTCTTCGAGATCTCTCTTTACGTCTGCGGCGGTATCTTTGACGTCATACAATTTTTCGGTTTTTATATGAACTTCATTTGAATTTGCTGTAGATTCAGAAAACATTGTTTCCTTTTGTTGATTGTCCTGAAGATCTTGAAAAAAGCTACATACAGGTTTGAAATCATGGTTTAGACGACGCGGCAGAGGCGGCGAATTTTCATTGCTCAAATCACAATCCAATGATTTAGTATCGTCACTTTGAAGCAAAATAGAATTTCTTCGTCTATCTGCTCGTTCATTATCTGTTTCAGATTCTCTTCTATTGCCATTATCTAAATAAGGTTTATCCGTTGACGGAGTGCGCATTCGTAATCGAGCTTCAAATGAATTATCATTTTCGAGTTTAGGGCCACTGTCCGATTGTGACAAACGAAACAAGCGGGGATCCGACCGATCGCCGTCGGTCGAAGGCACAGAAGTATCCGTTGATATTACAGAGCTATCGGAAGGTGGCGGATGACTCGGGAACGGATAGCGCAACGCTCGTGGGAGCATCGGTTGGAGAATTGAGCGGGGACTGCCGCAAGGACTGGGAGGTCTGACGGCTCCTTCCAAGCGTTCTGAGTCTTCGTCGAAAACCGATCTCTTGGCCAAAAGTGAGCGGACTACCTCCGACGGTTTCACTTCGTTGATGTCGAGTTCTAGAAGCCTGTGCCTCAGCCGACTCCTGTCAGGGGCGTCGGCGTGGGCTCGCGAGCCGGACCATCGCTCGTATTTCTCGTCGAGAGATCGTATTCGTTCCTCGAGTGACGGGGAATGCGGAGCGGACCCGCTGCTCGAGGAAGAGACGGACGGGGGACGCGGCGGAGAGGCCGGGGCCGGCGCGGGAACGACTCGAGGGATCGTCGGGGCGTTTCGTAACATTTGGAGGGCGAACTTGGGCAGCGGCAGCAGCATGGGCAGAGGGGGTCGTTCGCGGGGAGGCCGTCGGGGCTCCGTGGGCACGGCGTCGGGTTCGTCTCGTAGTGGAGTACCAGCCCGCGATGTGCGAGAACCGCGAGATCCCGAACCGTCGCGCCGTTTAATACGATGTCTTCGTCGAGAAATATGCCTTTCACCGCGCGACCCCGAACGAGATCTTCTTGAACTGCCACCGACGCTACGGTGTCTTTCCTGAAATAAATAAATAAATATTCAATGAATAGGCTGTTGTTATTAAAACGAAAGTGACAAAAAAATTGTGCTGAAATTATAAATTTTACTTATTTATGGACTTACTTTAGAATGCTTTCTATCTTCTGGACTCGAATCATGACGATGTTTGTGAGCACGATGGGGCGACACAACCACAGACTGCAGTCGATCTTCGTAGGGAGCTTCATCGGTAGGCGGACTCGACCCTAATTCCTCGTGTACCCTACAAGCAAAGGTTTTTATAGATGCATAGTTTATCTCAGTGAAAATATATATTTGACTTCATGACCAAATATAATAATAACCATAACCAAAAAAATATCTATGAATACCTGTATCGTCTATCGGCTGCGTAGTCGGTCGGATCGTAATGATCGTGGTTGTACCGAGGAGTTCTGGAAGAGCTTCGACCAAAACTAGGAGCGCGAGATCGTGATGTACCACTTTCGTACCTAAATACAAATACTTTATGAATATTGAATTTCAGTTAAAGCTAATCAAAAAGTTGTTTTAAGGGAGCCTTCAAGTATTACGTAACAAATTTGGGAGGACGACTTTACAGCACATAATGGTAACTTTTATGTATAAAGAGTCACTAAGTGGTCACGAAACGTTTTACTATACTTGGGTACAGAAAAAACGTTACGGCGCGTTACATGGGGGGGGAGGTCAATAATCTCCAAAAATTGCGTGACGTAATACTTGAACGCTCCTTAAGTTGTAGATCTAATTTCTAAGGGCAAACGTTTCCAAGTGGTTTATTCCTACTACAAAATATCGTACATAATGGCAAAAATTACGAAACGTCTACATTAGCTTAAGATTAGTTAGTTTTATATAAAACCTCGACACAAAATGGTTTACAGAAATAAATATATATGCAGTTTAAATATCGATAATTGATTGCTTATCTACAATTCCATACCTGAGTTGATCGTGCCTGGCGGTAGGCACGTATCTTCCAGATAAATCAGTACCCAGGCGCTCAGAGCTGGTCAGGGATGATGAACCTCCATGCTTTTCAAGTTGTTCATAAAATGCATCCTAAACAGAACAAATATTTTCAATTATTTAAATGAGAACTTAAATATTGTATCGTAAAATACGTGCTATCATATGTAAATGTATCGGAAAATAAAATGTTTTCCTTCACCGTCAGACAAATAAAAAACATAAATAATAAAAAACTAACTTCAATCCGTTACAAAGGGCCTTTTCTACACTCTTCCCCTCTATGCTTTCTTTTCCCAACCTTAAGCCCTGCCTTAGAGCGAGTCTTACGCCCGACCCTAATAACCTATCTCAATCCATAATCCACCATCTGAGATAATAATCTTAATCCAAATGTTGTAACAAGTATGCCAATAACCAATCGACGGATTGTAATAGACATCTGTCGATACAAGCTATCAATGGAAGGTCGTATCGGTGTCTGTGGATAGACCTTTGTATGAAAATGACAGTTGACGAAAGCTCGATTTCAACAGATTTTAACATACACCAGTTTTTTAAATAATTAAAAAACTGTTATGTTTTAAACATACACATGTATATTTAAATGTTATTTGTACGGTTTTATTTACTTAATTTAGTTTACATTGATTATCTAATATGAGTGAAAACTCGGTAAAATGTAACGACAAAGAGCATTTTATCCGTCGCCAAAAATGGATTGTCTCCGTAGGGTTTGGTTATTGGGATGCAGATAGGAGAACGATCACGTCTGATCTCAGATTGTTTTTAATCTGAGATTGTGGGTTGATTATTGGGTTCGGGCGTTAGAGGTACAGATAGATAAAAACCCCTCCGTGAAAAATTCGATTGACAATTTACCTGGCACTCCCTCGACGCATAGTCCACGCACAGTCTCGGCTGGTCAGGCTCAGCAGCCGACAAATGCGCGGCCAGGCGTCTCAGCTCCCTCACAGCTGCTCCTGCGGCGGCCGCCTGCTCGAAGTGAACTAGGGCTGCGCCCGCTGCTCGATCCACGCAGACAGAGGTGGCAGCGCCGCATCGGGATACTGCCGCTAAGACCTAAAAGACACATTGTTAAGTGTTGTTTATATATTTAACTGCTTTTAAGTGCTGAATATTTGTATGCTGAATCATAAAAAAGAAAAACAAAAAAATTGGGGTGGACACCCCTTATCACTTAGGGGGTTGAAAATAGTAGCGGATTCTCGGAAAATTTGATCAAAATCGGTCAAGCCGTTTCGGAGGAGTATGGTAACTAACATTGTGACACGAGAATTTTAAATATAAGATAATGAAAATTACTATATTGTGTAAGTTCTAGGTACACAATATTAAATATTTCAATACTAATATAATGACTTGGGAGTATCTCTTTATAATAAAATAAAACTAAACATGAATTAAAACAGCTAAATATTACCTGCTTCTCCGTGTGTTCCGTGAGCCCGTCGACCCAAACGCAAGTAGTGGCGACAGGTTTCCCAAAGCCGAGTTTGACCCTAGAACTGCCCACGTACTCGCCGTCCATCGCCCTGATAGCTTCGACCACACTCGATATAGACGCATATTGGCAGAAGGCATAGCCGGCCCCTCCGCCGCTGCCCTTCTTGATGTCGATCTCTATGATGCGGCCGAAGTGCTTGAACTTGTCTCGCAACTGCTGTTGGGTTACATCCTTCTCTAGGTTTCCGATGAATAACGTTCGCGTCGCCTGAAATAAATATTATTATAAATAAATATTATTATAAATAAATATTATTATAAATATGTATTGCATTTACAAAACCCGTTTAATGTTAAAAAAACGCGTGGCACTCGGGGACTGCCGCGGTAAAGCTATTGCATAGCATTTTTTATCAACTTATGCAATTATAATTATTTATTTATTTTTTATTTATGAAGTATTTGTTTTTCTTTGATATTATTTCAATCTACCACACTACCAGACTCAGACTAAAACGCCTATATAGACTGTCTCACTCTAACGCGTTTTTGCCGCAGCTATATTACGTCATCGTGTGTTAGGTTTTTTTCCGTTACGGAATTTCTTGATTCGGTCTCCGCGGTCAAAGTCTGCGATAAAATCTATGCAATAGCCTAACAAATCAACCAGTAGCTAATTATTAACACTTTATATACAACTTCCTTTAAATTTCAAATATCTAGTTTGTTTTGCTAATATCATAGTATTATTATATATTGCATTTTAATTACTTTATCTTAAAAATAATTATTTATAATTTATTAAATATATGATTCTATATATCTAGTGTGAATATACAAGAGTTGTGTATAGCTCACCTTGGGGTGGTATTCATCAATATCAGTCTCGTAGGGTTTCGCCGACTCGGCGTCATCATCGCAACTTTGGTGAGGGGCCACAGAGATCTTGCAACCAAAAAAAAGTTTATCTTGTGACACTTCGAGTGCCTTTTCTACGTCGGACGGTTTTTTGAATCGGACCACCGCATAGCGATCGGCGTTCTGACCGACCACCTTCACCCACACCACTTTACCATGCTTCTTGTATTCGTGGTAAAGGCCGTCTTTGAGGGAACTATCGGTCGACCTCGTCGGTAGATTTCTAACGCATATTGCAAGAGGTCTTCCGTTAGCTGTCGATGCCCACTGTAAATTGTTAACAATTATAACACAGAGTTTTGATTATTTCATAAATAAAATAACGTATAGGTATAAAAAAAGCGCCACGTAATAAGGAAATCAATGTATGTAAAGCAGCTGCAAGATAAGAAATAAATTGTAATGTAATTATGGAACAAGGAAAACCACATGTTAGCTGCAAATCTGTTTAGTTGCTGTGAATAGAGTAGGCATATTTGTATGAATACAATTTCGCACTTGGAATACTTATATGAAACTAGCAGACCGGCCAAGCGTTTCTGTGGCTAAGGTTTTTGTTATATTACATAGTAGTAAACTATTCAATGAAAACGATAGGAGAACACCAGTCATGGGGACCACAATGCTTTTTGGTGGTTATGCCATTAAATTGTATCTTATGTGAAACGTTGGTACTTTCAACACAGCGCCATCTGTTAGAATTGTGACTATCAAATAATAAACAAATATTTTGCAATAAAATAATATTGCGGGTATAAATTGAGATGTAAGCTATCTTTTAAGTTACATCAAACTGCACATGGTGTGCAAATTTGAATGATATCGGTTCGGTAGTTTAGGAGTCCATAGCGGACAAACAACGTGACACGTAATTTATATATATTAAGATATATATATATTTTCTTTTACTTAATTGTTTGTTTATTTCTGTAAACATATGTGTTTGAGATTGATTGACAATTTAATCATGTGTCATAATTTTGTGAGTTAGTTATAATAAGTAGTTAGGCAATAACAAACCTGGTGTGGATGCGTGGACGGGGTCCGATGGTTGTTGTGGGCGTGGTGAGCAGGCGGGGGCGGCGTAGACCCGCGAGACGTGTCACTGGGCTCAGGAGACGAGGACTCGGAGCGAGACGAACCCGAGCCCGAAGCCCGCCGGCGCCGCTCGGGCCCGCCACCCGGCGTACTCGGCGTGCTTTCTCCGCCCGTCGCGCCGTACCACCGGTGGAGGGGTGTTGTTCTGAAATTAAATTAGTTCATATCAAAATGGTATACAATACCAGATTAGTTTTTATGTGTGATTGTTAACGCTCTATAGCAACAGAACAAAAAAGAGTCAAGAATCTCAAAGTATTAAACCAGCCCCGTTGAAAAAGTCTTCATATTTTATAAAGATTTACTAAATGATTTAACCAAGCTTAGAGGGTTTACTAGATATCTTGGAATTCCACATCTGAACTGTATAAATTGTATACATACAGTGGAATGTACAAAAAAATGTTAGTTTAATTAAAATGAAAGAAATCCAAAACATGGAACACCCACCAAACTGTCTCATCATATAAGACTCTTTGTAAGCTTTCTATGCCGGAATAGTTTATATATTACTCAATCGATAGAGACATGGATTTCGTTTTATTTTTATGAAAACTCGTAAATTTTATCGGGACGTTAAACAATCACACATTTAATATAAAATAAATTATATAGTAAAAACACATAGTTAATTACAACACAAAGGCACACATAAAGCATAATGAACTGACTGTAGTTACACACAAATAATATCATGCAAATTGCAGAATATAAAATGATACAAAGTTTAGGAATTATGTGGGTTTTAGAGACAGGTTGATTCGCTACATTAAATAAAAAGTCACAAAAGCCAACCATACTTCTACGAAGTTCAAGTACGCCAGCTGCCAAACCTAAAACTTTTGAATTTTATATAGAAAGTCTCTTAGCTTTTTACTGTATTTAAAGGCGGATCTCTGTACCTTACCTCGATAATATTTTAAAGAATGTTGAAATCGAGCTTGTGTGGGTCTTATAAAGTGCAACATGCAAACCTTTCGGTATTAGAGGGTGGCGTGGCATATGGTGCATTGTTTCGCTGGTGGTACCTGCCATACGTGGCGGGCGTGTTGCCTCGACGGCAGAACTCTGTTGTCGCGCTATCGTTGGTTCCCCGCCAAGCAGCCGGCGCTGCCGCTGTGGCAGCCATTGCGCAGGTGTTGTTTGCGTTCTCCTCAGCGCTGTTGACAATAAAACCTTCATTTCAATTATGACATAAGTGCGCTGATTTGTATAATATATATGGAATATACATTTTTACTTATGATATAAACATATTTGATGCGACACTAACAGACGTCTTTATCACAGATACTTGTTTATTGATTTCGCTGTGGTCGTGAGTTTGATCTGACAAAACAAAATGGACTTGGAAGGCACGCAACTGATTTAAGGACAGGCAACGATTCAAACACTCTCTCCTACGTTTTGTTGAGACATATTAGGTAATTCATCTCACTAAATAGCGGTCTGGTTACCTTCTGCCTAATGATAGGTTCAAAGCCTATCCTAATGATTTTATGAAGGTATAAATTAATCGTGATACAGTCCTATGATTAATATAGCTGAGTTGCTGTGTTTGTGAAAAGGCGGAACAAGGCGTGACCAGACCGGCGAAAAGGTGGAACTAGGACGTAACAGACACTTACAAGCTAAATAGGGCAAACAGTTATGTTTGTCATAAAAAATACTCATTATAATCTAACATTACCCACAAATATTATAATCATCTTAATAAAGCTTATTATTATTAGCTTGTTCGTGTAAGTCATGATAATGAGTTCGGTTAAAAATAACTTTGGCTAAAAAGGTTAAAATTTATTGCATGAATAGTTCATTTAGTGGTTTAGAATATATAATATTGTTCTGATTGACTTTGCTGGTTAATTTGACAAATGTTACAAAAAACTGATTTAAAGTAAATATTGTAACATACCAAGTTCAAATTTCTTTTTACATATTGTTAAAACAGTTTTTTTATACAACTTTTCAACTAATTTGATCGCAAGTCTTACCGGCGAAAACTAAGAAATAAATAGTTTCGTACTGACGTGATCCATTCTCAACACAAAGTAAAGTAAAATCTCAAATTTTGAATTTTACTGTCTATAAAGTTTTTTGACCGTAGTCATCATTTAAGGAATAAGGTAATTTAACGTCTTATTTATATAATTCTAATTAAAACATAATCTATCAATTGTATCTCCAATCACATTTTGTTGAAGATAAGATGATAACAAAAAATAAAAACCTTTGTCTAATTGTTAAATACCCTAACGAAGCTTAATTATTTATAAGTTTTTATGGCAATTACAGCGATTAGATAGTGTCTTTGTTTTAATTTATACGCTAAACACGATTGATAATACGTAACCTTTAGTAGATCTAAGTCTAAACTTTACTATTTGCCTTTTTTGTCATGAATTTGCACAATCCGTTAAACGTGTGTAATGCTTTGTTTATTTAGTCAACATGTTATGAAGTGGATGCGAGTTACTGTACGCTAAAGTAAAAGATAAATTCCTCCAAAAAAAAAAAACTTGGGAAATTACACTTTGTTATGTATAGTATTAAATACTATAAAATAAAAAATGTTATCATGGTGAAATTTATCAATATACATATTCAAAATAGCAAAAAAAATAAATAAATAGGAAAATACAGATTATAGCATATTCACAAGAAAATTCCGTCTAGAATAACACATTTCATCTACACGTTACGAATAAATATTAGATATTATTAATTCCACTTATCAAAAACTGATAGTTTTCCTGTTTAAAAATACTGATACAGAAATGGTCTTTATAAATTCAATGATCTATTGTTTCAACTGGACTAGCATTTGAAAGCTGGTTTGTTGATATTATGAACGAACAAGCAAAACATTATAGTGACACCTTATATTTAGATTTTAAATTTCATGTATAATTAACGCCTAACACTTTAAGACACATGTGTCTAAAGATAGGTTCAACAAATCGACTGATATATTAAACAAATCAAATTCTTCGCGATCTAAGTCATTCATCAAATAGCCTGCCCACTATTTATTGCGAAGGAATTGTCAAAAAATCTAGTGGTGATTCAATTATCAAGAAATCGCAAAACTTTAATATTGGACCTTGATCTCAAGAATAATACATTAAGAAACTTATTCCTAGACGTTTAACTCTTTCCTGAGTCGTCATGGTCGATAACAGTGGTAGGTCTACATTAGTATTGTACCGAGAGTCCTGCTTGCATAGCTTTTATTTACCGCTTTTATTTAGGTATAAGTTTAGAAAAAACCTTTTAGGTCTTTTACTAACACATTAGTCATTCTATACTGTAATTATTTGTTTTCTTATGTAGTTTGTTTCGATACCTTGTATCAAATTCAATAAAGCAAACACCAACTCGTGTTTACATTGAAAAACCGGGAAAACTCATTCAAATTTTTTTCTCACAACATTCCTACAATTTTTATTATACAAACATTAATACGGTTAAATTTAGTTTTAACCCAGTTTATTAAAACACGCGTTTAATCGTGGGGTGATTGGTGCAACATGGTGATGTGTGACTATTAATGCAATAGCTCACAAAATAGTATATTTATTTTCTTGGTTTATGGAAATTACTAATATAAAATAAATTATAGGTACTCTATCGCTCTAACCTATATATGCATATAAAAATGAAACCCGTTTTCCGTTGTCACGACATAACATGAAAACGGCTTGACCGATTTGTCTGATTTTTTTTAATAATATTCCTTGAAGTACGAGGATGGTTCTTACGGAGAGAAAAATTAAAAAAAATTGAGTGAAAAAGTCTAAAAACAACACTTTTCTATATTCTCATACAAAATATTCGTAATTATACTTAAAAGTCAATTTGAACTTTAATACCATAACATAATGTTCAAATGTTAGTGGAGGGGTTCCGGGAAGGTAATTTTTTATTTTTTGACATAATGTATTTGTTGTCTTATCAACTTTCTTTTTTTTTATCTTACAAGCTAGACCGGTGTCCCGAATAGCAGAATAAGAATTTAAAAAAATTAAGAATCGACTGTTAGGCGGTACGATGTTCGCCAGGCCAGCTAGTATCTAATAAATATAAATATAATAATACTAAATGCACGGTTAAATATGGAATGTGGCTCCTCAATCTATATGGATACACACACAGAAGCCAGTAGTTAATATAGTCAAGTCATAGGACACAGAACGACCCTCTTCATTCTTGAAATTATTTTTAGACTAATCAATTATAAAAAACATAGTGTATTAAATGCAGGATTTGTTTCTTTTTATTATTTGGCTACTTTTAAACCTTAGTTTTGTCATGAGTGTTGAGTAAATATCATTTTTCTGTGAAACAATACGAATTGCTGTTTAGAACTACTGTACATTCCGAACACTTGCTGGAATTTAGAATAAGGATACCTATGGATTTCTTAACTTCAACATTAAAATTTCAGTCGGTGACAATATGAGAATCAATAAGCATTTTTTCTGTAGTGGGATAAATTCCTTCCTAGAACTAAATAATTGCAAACGGTGATAAACATTGATCAAACTGTGAACAACATCACTTTTATTAAGTTTCATTGAATAAAGGTTGTTTTGTACTTTGACTATTAATAAATAATATTGACTAAATTTGATTTAATAATCTTAATTTTAGTATACCTTTGATCTATACATTTGTACACTCCGTACATATTGTAATATGTATAGATTAAAGTTATATTTTCGGGCTAATAAATATAATTTATTTTCTTATGCACATTTTTATTTTGTCTTTTTTTATACTAAATTCTAAATTCTTTTTAAAAAATACTTTCAGTTTTAAATATTGATATATCGTATCTCAAAGGAAATCTTTTCAAACTACTGTTTCACTACATATATAATTATTAAAATATGTATTATATATATACCAGTAGTATTGATAGATGTAATGTCTAGCAGGGCCGATATTAGCCACTTTGTTTATTATTTTTAATTCTGTTTAATTTTATTAGTATTTTCAATGTGTTGCGTGTTATTTTAAAATGCAAAATTTACTTGTTACATACGTTGTATCAGTATTGCTTTGAGGGTTATATCCCTCTGGTTTATAGTATACAAAACGGTTCTACTCGTAACTTGCTTTATTGTACATTAAATGGTTCAGTTGGGTATACTTCCGAAGTACCTACACAAAAATATAACCATAATTTTAGAGAATGTAAATCTAATTGTGTATTGTTTTTACTATTTTTGACCAAGACGAGCGCCTGAGTCTGGTCTGGTTACTTTGTTGTGTTCACAGCAATATAAAAATCGCATTTTGAATCCGCAATTATTTTATAACTCAAAACACTTGTAAGTTATATGTATTGATCACGTTTCTTGGTTCAAATTAATAATGATATTTCTGTATGATATATCTCGTCTTAAAAATTATTATTTATATACATAATATAAATTAAAAAATACATAAACGTTGTGTTTTCATTATAATAAGTAATATACGATAAATTTAAATTATTTACATCAACACATCATACAAGTATTTTATATCATGTCAACCACGTTTATTACGTTGTGAACGAATTATACTTCTAAAACCAGTACAGCTACAGCGAAAATTGCAATAACAATGCCGATAAAATAAAAAAGTATAAGTAAGTATTAAAGTTAGTAAAGTATAATAAGTAAGGCTGCATAAATAGCATCAAACTGGTTTCATCATTCTGGTTTGCCTTTGTCGTCATCTTTGTTAAGGAATGGCAATGCCAGAAAAATATTACCTTATTATTCGAAACAAAGCGAAAAAAGTATTCATTTTATCTAGTAGCTAGCTGAGCAGAATATACTACTTCAAGTATATAGAAGTATCTATATTTATATTTATACTGGTAAAATATATTTAACCCACGTGAATTATAAGAAAGCCAAATTTAAAAAAAAATGACAACTGTATCTATCGCTACAGATTAAATTTGGACGATAAGTAAATATACAATTAAGGATATTAGTACAATAACCCATGTATTTAAAGTGAATTTAGGCTAAAAAAAAGCATTCGTTACGGACACTTTATTATTTTGTTATATATAGTATTTATACAATAAATACTAGTGCTCCCGGGCCGAGGAGCACAATCAACTCTCCACTTCCGCATAGGAAAAGTCCTTATTAAGGTATAATGGTTACACTTTTTACATTCATTGGTTTTGTCTCACCGCATCCTTTGAGACCTGTTTACAGTGACAAAGAAACTTGTTTCTGGTCTCTCTTATGGATCGAGTCTTTTAAGCCGTCACAAGTCACTTTACCCACCTAATCTGGAGCACATAGCACCGATAGTTTTGGTATCTTGGGCAAGCTTTAAAGAAGTGGTTTATAGACTTGCTGGTCGTTCAGTCAGACAGTGGAGTTAAATTTTTCTACTGTGCCCCGTTAGTATTTGAGTCAGGATGCCTTTTGGTTGTTCAGTCACGATAGTCTTGTAGGACAGTAAGGGGTCAGTAAAGATTACGGATAAGCTATTTAGAAAAGATAAATAATTGTTATGAATAAAGTTTACTATGAATATTATTATTAGTAAAGTTTACCGTAGCCTATTCCACTATGTCCTGTGCTTGTTTCAGTCGTTAATTGAGCTTTAAAATACGCATCAGTCTCACATAAAATCGACTCGATGAGTTACCAAAAAAAACCTTAACAGGCCAACGTTAACGTGTATTAAGAAATATTTGTTAAAAAGAATAGCCACAGAAATATAATTCTGAACAAAAATGTAACGTAATTGTTAATAGCATTAATTCCATTATTTTGTAGGTCAGTTTACATTTACATATATTCAAAATACATTGAATGTCAGAATTATAATTAACAGTTTATGTAGTAAATGAACGCTTTAGATATCAAACGTACATTCAGAGTACTTCAGAACTACTTTTGTATTACTTTTTTTGTCTACTTACATATAATAAGGATTTCGTACAATGTATATACCAACACCCCAAGAACGAAAATTACATGTAGTTAATAGATTAGAATAAAAACGAAAGATTTTTATATGAATAACTTGATCAGTTCGCCCTGACGCTGACGCTCTGTGGGCATATTTGGATCGAAACGGAAACACGTACGTGGCATTGTGCGAATAGAATAGAAAATCAACGCGTTCAAGAAAAGAACATACATTATGATATTAAACATATACAATTACATGAGGAAAATATCGTAAATTCGTACATTGGCCTATGTTATTGTGTTTATACGCATTTGTATAATTCTAACTATTCCATACGATGCATAATCACGGTTGTAACTTGTATTGTAGCATTTCAATTTTAAAAATAATACAGATTGCTTCAAGTCAAGTCAAAATCATTTAATCATATAGGTAACACAATGTACACCTATGAACGTCAAAAAAAATATATATGAAATGCTTCTAACTTTACATTTAGTGCCAGTTCTCAAATCAAGAACGTAGAACGGAAGAGAAGAACTGGCGACAAACTCTCCGCCATTCCTTTTTAATCGCCATGTTTTTTTACACAACGTTTGTAAGGATCTGCAACCATTACACCATGTTCCACATGACATCTTAAGTAATTAATAATAATAACATAAATTAAAAACAAAGACTTGTCCTCTATCAGCAGGAGGCATGGTGAAATAGGAGCACGCACTTACATTAGCTTGGTTGAGAGTTAAGAGTTATCAATTAATCAAGTATAAGAGGCTCACATAACAATAGGACTTTTTGAATTACTAAACACGTTTTGAAGCCGGAATACACGGCACGGAAGGAATGGATGAAGCTGGGTGAGGTTTTTTCAGAAAAAGGACTAAAGGACGCAGTTTTCGATGTCAAAAAATATTGACTGTTAGGATATTTTATTTATGTACTAATCCCGTTTGTCTGATTTGTTCAGATTTGGCTAGCATAACACGACTACGACAAAAGTCAAAAATTCAATTGAATTGAAAACAAATTTAACTGATAAACGCAAGAAATTTTTGTATAAATTTGTGTTTACATAACTTCATTTAAAATATCGTCAAGCAGCTGGACCTATAGATTGATTTCACTAAATCCTATAAACATCTGCTTTGTTGTCTTTTATTTTGAAATGGCACCCTTATTTTATCAAAAGTTTTTTGGATATCTTTGTTGGCACAGGATTTCGTAGTGGTATGATTTAATAAATTATTCAACAGGACGCTAAATGAAATGTCAAGACTAGGTATTATCCTACCATTGTAATGTTTACTCCAATTAATAATGTGTTTCATTTTTATTTAATATCTCTTTCTTATTCAATATTCTAGAGTTTATTTTTAGATGCTAATATAATGTTATAAATTTTTCTATCGTAGTATTTTGTATATGACTGATAACTTAATTTCCTTTGAAACGTTTTGGCAAAGCATTACGATTAGGTACAGCAGAATCTGATGACGTATAATATCATTATTTTTTAATGTTATTGTGTGATCAAAAAAAATAATGATACTATACGGTCCAAATCGATTTACAACATTTTGTTTGGTATTATTTGATTAAGGGAGCGTTCAAGTATTACGTCTCGCATTTTTTGGAGATTATTAACCCCCCCATTTAACGCTCCGTAACATTTTTGTGTACCCAAGTATAGTAAAACGTTTTGTGACCACCTAGTGACTCTTTATACCTAAAAGTTACCATTATGTGGTGTAAAGTACTGAAAGGTCGAAATAATATTAACAATAACGCGTAATTCAAACCCCGCTCCGTATAGTAACGTTTTACAAAAGGACTTTCCCCCTCCAAATTCGTTACGTAATACTTGAACGCTCCCTAAGGAGTGTCCGTGGAAGGGTCGACAAATATAACAATTTACATCAAACTCATATTTTATCTACTATAGGTATAAAAATAAGTCGAGTTTTCCTTCCTGACGCTATAACTCCAGAACGCACGAACCGATTTCCACGGTTTTGCATTCGTTAGAAAGGTCTCGGGCACCGTGAGGTTTATAGCAAGCAAGAAAATTCAGGAAAAATTTCAACAGAAAAGCGGGATCACCAAACGAAATATTACATAAAACGAAGCCATCTGGTGGCGAAACGGAGTTCGCCGAGATTGCTAGTCTTACATAAAACAAATGACCAAACATTGAAAAATTATTTAAAAGTCGAAGATTCAACGACATGATCAATTGGCCTCTAGATTTAATAGAACCGTTTTATAAATTTGTCAACATCTAAGATTGGGCTACGATACATGTATCAATAAATACTTTGTATTTGAAACCGTTTTACTACAATCAATTTTTTATTGCATTTAATAGACGTATTTCTTATTTATACTATTTGATTATACAAATTTTGTTCAAAATTAGAAAAGACAGCAGAATACTAAATAATCTATGAATAATGCTAACAACTGCTTGAAATCAATAATTTAGAGAGATTATTGCACAGTTATTAGTACTTTAGAATCGACACACACTACAGTTTAAGGTTACACTATAACCTTCTTTATCGTAATTAAATTTGTGATTTAAATCATTATGCTGTTTTTGTATGATGCACAATATCAACCTCAATCCAAATAAATCAGTTTTCATCACAAGTAATTAATTGTAAACAAAAATGACTCTTGACATCATTTGATTTCAAAACAACTCCGCGACAAATAGTGGTCAAGTACCACGCGCGCATTTATAATGTCCACGGGTTTCAAATTAAGGCGAATGAAACAGCTACTTTGATAAATTTATGATCCCCTTTACCCTTATTGATAAACGTACTAAACAAACACTTCGTCCAACAGCCACTGACTGTTCTGTCCTTATCTTTATCGAGGCACTCTCACTTTGCAAATAAATAAACGTGACGTAGGTAACTTTGTTTTTAAAAAATATTTAATTTTACTAATTTTAAAATAGGCTTTCTGCACTTTTATGGAATCAATGTCGACGTTCAATTAACAAAGATTAACAATGTGTATAATATAACCTAAAACCAATGAACTTGAAATTTATTTAAATGAATGAAAAAGTAATGTAATTAATATTTATAATCATTATTGAGGAAGTGTGTATAAAGAATTTATTTCTTTCTGTACAGTATGTTACTGTGTCATGTACGTTGTTTATGTACATACATTTATGTTATATTTTTAATTTATTAACATAAATTGACGTTTGGTTAAGCAGCGAGGTTATAGTTATTAGAAACAAGAAGAAAGAAAGAACTCTGTCGCCTTGTATTAAGCGAACAAAGACCCCCTGGCAGTTGACATTCTTTTTTAATATGCGGAATTTAGTTGATTTAAGCAAAGCCTCTAATAGACTTTCAAGTACTATTAATACGGCGCCAAATTATTACAATGGGTAAATATCGCCATTTTGTAGCTAACACATAGGCGATGCTTACGATAACTGTTTATATTTGAACGACTTCTGTTTCCTGTTTTACATTAAGTATCAAAAAAAATATCTTTATCTAAATATTTGTTAAATAATCCCCCCGTAAAACGTATTTTCTAATTCCGTAGACGAAATTCACGAATGCGTTTAGAAGTAAATGAACGACTGATTTCCTGTTAAAGCACTTCTCTTTATTGGCAATTAGTAATGTGATACTTAGGACGCTATAAACAGAAACGTAATATAGCACAGCGTTATACAAAACACTATGTATAACGTATATGTAATAAACTAATTGAAACGGGCCATCGTCTTTATGCATGTCAAGTTCCTTGCTGATTAATGATATATGATGATGTGTGGTAAAAATAGCGGGAAATTTGTCAATACCCGAGTCAAGCAAAGTGTTAGACCAGTGCCGATAATTTTTGAAACCAAATAAAATTACAGTAGGATGAAACCCATTAGAAAAGGAGGGGAATATGATCAAAATGAAAGGAAAAATAAATTACGGTCGATCTGAGGTCGGGAAGGGGTGGGGGGAGAGTTTTAAGGGTAAAAAACGGTTTATCTCGATTTCCGGCAAAACTAAAAGTCCTATCGAAGAAAGTTAAATGGCAAAGTTTGAGGTAATAAAAAGATCTAGAACTTTTGTATTCACACATTTTTCACATAACCTCAAAACTTATGTGAAAAATTCAAAAAACCAAGTTTTTGGTTTTTTATTTTTATCTTTAACAAAAATATTTTTTTTTAACAAAATTTGGTGAAAACTTACCTTTCTATGTCCCAAATACACTGTAATTTATTTGATTAAAAATATTTATTTGTTGACCTTATTTTGAAATAATATCGAAAAAACATCCTAATTTTCAATCGAAAATTCTGACGTCAAAATTTCAGCTTTTTTCAAAAAGTTGGTGTGCTTTCAGTTCGTTGAAATCTCTACTTTCTTATGGTAAAAAAATATATATATATTGCCATAGTAAATCTTCTCAGAAAACGCAAAAAATCGTATGCAGTAACGCCCAGACCTGTCATCCCCTTCCTTACTTCTCTATGAAATACGAAAATTTTAGCCCATCTAAAGGTTAAATTTTTTTTTTAGGTCACTCAAGCATATATAAGTTATCTTAAAATAGTAATAAATAGGCATCTGATTATAATTTAAAGAAGATTCATAGAGAAGTAGGGAAGGGGATGACGGGTCTGGGCGTTACTGCATACGATTTTTTGCGTTTTATGAGAAGATTTACTATGGTAATATATATATATTTTTTTACCATAGGAAAGTAGAGATTTCAACGAACTGAAAGCACACCAATTTTTTGAAAAAAGCTGAAATTTTGACGTCAGAATTTTCGATTGAAAATTAGGATGTTTTTTCGATATTAATTCAAAATAAGGTGAACAAATAAATATTTTTAATCAAATAAATTACAGTGTATTTGGGAGATAGAAAGGTAAGTTTTCACCAAATTTTGTTAAAAAAAATATATTTTTGTTAAAGATAAAAATAAAAAACCAAAAACTTGGTTTTTTGAATTTTTCACATAAATTTTGAGGTTATGTGAAAAATGTGGGAATACAAAAGTTTTAGATCTTTTTATTACCTCCAACTTTGCCATTTAACTTTCTTCGATAGGACTTTTAGTTTTGCCGGAAATCGAGATAAACCGTTTTTTACCCTTAAAACTCCCCCCCTACCCCTTCCCGACCTCAGATCGACCGTAATTTATTTTTCCTTTCATTTTGATCATATTCCTCTCCTTTTCTAATGGGTTTCATCCTACTGTGATTTTTTTCACTTTTTATTTATTTTAAAGGCTATCTGCACTGGTCTATGTCGTTAAGAAAGACGCATAGATTTCATGGTTTCGATATAAAAGTAATACTAAGCATGGTAACAAATAACTTCAATCTAAACCTCGTTTTTTAACGCCAAGTACGTCCAGTGTGGTTTTAAAAGATTATGGAGTTATGTAATCTAACATTAGTAAAGTTATTTTATGTTAATATTTAGAAGTGTAAACAAAATGTAAGCAATCAACGCACACTTGAAGCCAAAATGAGCCCTTTAGTTTTTACCACAATCATAAATTGTAATTTCACATTCTCGTTTCCAATAATGTCCAATAATATAAGTGTCACTTAGATTTACGATCTCTTCAATAAGTCAAGTTGTTTTTTTGTTAATCCAGTCACATCCTCTCAACCAGTCATAACCCCACAACCAGTCACAACCCCACAACTCATGTTTTAAACAATTAAAGTCAGTCTTTACCCAGCTTCAAACAAAGTGTTTTATTTAAACATATCCAACCGACCTTTCTGGTCGTGCAAATTTGTTGAGATACAAATTAGTCGAATAGAAGAATATTATTGTCCTTTATTGACTTAACCTTTACACATTTAAATAAAAAACTTTTTAACCGGATTAAAGTTATGTATTATTATAAATTTACAATTACATATTTAACACGCTGTAAAGCACGCGAAACGTTTGTTAAATTTAAAATTATGTTAAATAATTGTAAATTTATAATAATACATAACTTTAATCCGGTTAAAAAGTTTTTTCTTTAGAAGAATATTATTATGAAAGTATACAAATTTATTTACTATAAAAAAAACACCGGTAGATAAAGCTCACTCTATGTCGTTGTTTTTATCTGTTATTCGCGTCGCAATTAGCTTATTACTCTGGATTTGGAATGGATGAAGTAAATTAAATGTTATTCAAATCAGTATTGATGTAGGTATAAACTGATTATAATCGGGTTAAGGTTAGTTATAGCGTTTTAATTAAATATATACAAATATTAAGACCACGAAGGACATCAACATATGGAAAATACCGAGTCTTGCTTTTGTAATTTCATTTAATCTATCTATCTATGGGTACATAAAAGTTAAATATGTTACTTACATATTTATTCTGTCAAAAAAGAGAAATAATGATATGTTTATAATTCCAAATTATCATTTTTATTCCTCCATGTGGACGTGGTTTCAGTTAAATCATTTATAGTGTGTATTGGAGAATGGATAAAACATCGAAAATAGAGCTGTTAATATTAAATTTTGCATAGCCAGTGGAATTTCGTGTACGGAGTCCATGAAAATGTTACAGAATTCTGACGGTGAATCGACTTAACACTGTAACAACACGTACGTATGATTGGTACAAAAGCGGTCGAGATGGGATGGAAGATTTGCCTCAATCTGGTAGGCCATCAACGTCTTAAGCTGAAGTCAACATCGCAAAAGTAAAGGAAAAAGTATCTGAAAATCACTCAAGTCAAGAAGAGATAGCTGCTGAACTTATGTCTCACGAGTTGACCTATGTTAAATAAAAACTTGGGAATGAAAAATGTGGTCGCTTGGCTAGTCCCAACACCTAATTTTCTCAAAAAACTAAAGCATAATATGCCTAAAAGCATTGTTACTGGTGAGGAGACGTGGGTGTACGAGTTTGACATGCAGACTATTCGAACTTCGAAATGGCGCCTCAATTCCAGAAAAGGCGTTTAGAAATGTTTTTATGTTTGTATTATTCGTGTGTGGCGTAAGTGTATCGCCTCGTGAATATTGGATATTTGGTTGAATAAAGCCTTTCGTTTCGTTTTTAAAACCTTTTTGACATAGTATTCTTGTCTTTGGTTTAACGGGTCTTACGTAAGTTTATACCCTATAAAGAAATCTTATTTAAATATGTAGTATATATACCGTTTTTTACAGTTTACAGTTATATAATAGTTAAGCGTATATCAAACGTATTTGAGTTATATTCGGGCTCATATTATAGCGTAACATTACCTCCTTCAATAAAGATCAGGCACTGTGTGAAATACTATTTAATCGTCTATATTTTTGTTAGATATTTTTATGCCCACGAGGGCTACACCACTTTAATAAAATATTAACGTGGCTAACAAAGACAACATTATTTTTTTAATGATGTAATTTCTATATAAGAAAATATACAAATTAAGTATATACCTATTCTTGTATTTTTTAACCATGCTTATTGTTTTAGATAAATAAAATAGACTAAATCAATGAGATAGTCATAGTTCCATCGATGTTCACTAATCTACATGTGTAAACATTACACACCAAGCGTTTACAATACTATTCACTCCAAAGCTCAATTACGTCATAAAGTCAAAGTACTGTTTACATCTAATAAGTAACGTACAATCTTGTAAAAAAAAACTTGTTTTTTGAAATTAAATGTGTAATATAAAGGATCACACACTCAAACAAGCGATGGCCGTTATGATTAAGATTGGTTTTCCAAATTTTAAACAACTTCCAAAGCTTGAAAGAATTTATGGGCATTTATGGGCAAGAATTGGCATGTATGTGGATTGGAAAAGAAAAAAGCATCATAGGTTTTATGTTTTATAATAAACTAATCAGTAATCGGTTAAAGAAATTTATATCGTCTGTGTAACAATTAAAACTGTGTGTAAATTGTTTTGAAGAAAGCTTACATTAAATTAGAATACGATAAATAAAGAAATAAAAAAAGTGGAATTCGAAAGGGCCACAATATTTTTATGAACTAAATTTGCGATACAGTGACGTTTTTTGTTTTCTTTTAGTTTATTGTTACTTTATGTAAGCAATAATAGTAATAGTATCTTTTATCATACTGCAATTGTCACATAAGTTTTATTCCTAAGTATCTTAAAAAACTATAGACGATGTGAGCAACGATTAATGTAGAAATGATAAATAATGTTTTTATCATATCTATTAAAAATAAAGCTAATCAATTCTAGGGACGACACTAGCTTTTTGTCCCTAGAGAGTATAAGTGATTTGAATATGGAATAAGCATATTGATTGTAGGTTTTTTTCACCGTGTTATGAGGCAGTGACTAAAACTTGTTTTTAAAACTAACAAACTTTATTTAAAATTATGTTTACAAAAACTAACGTTGGAGTTCGAATATGGAATAGAAGTGCCTTTGAAAGGATCGGGATTTGGTACTTAAAGGTTTGGGTAGGAGTAGGGATACATTAGGGGAACAAACAATGTCATTAGGTACTTAACTATAACTTATCACTACATGAACATATGGTTAAACTTATACAAGGCAAAAAATAACAGTTGAAAGTTTAATAATATAGTGGGGACCACATAACACCTCCCCCCTTAAAATAAAGGTTGCGCCTGTTGGCGTGAACTTTTTGAAGAAGTTTGTTGGGCGTCCTCTTCCTCGTCGTCCGAGCTGATGCAAGCCGTCGTCGTCGTCGTCGTATTGTATGTAGACATCGGGATTTCTATTTGTTGTCGTCTTCGGGATTGGTCGAAGCAATTATTAAATATTTGAATGCATCCTTGTTCGTGAGGGTTTCTTCTTGGGTAAAAGTATTTGAAGAGGTTGCAACAATTGCAAAACTTGTAAAGAGTATAAATAAGAAGGACTGATCCAAGTGATAAACTCATTAGAGTGAAATTGTATGGATGTTCTTGAATGATATATTTGTCTTGATTTAGTATTTTAGAGTGATGTTTGATCTCGTCTTTAATAGTATTGAGAGAGTCTAAGGAAACATCGTTAATTTGGATAGGTACGAGTCTTGGATTATAAAGATCTGGAGTTCCTTCGATGCAGCGATTTTCCACGTCGACAGTAACAATGGGATGACTTATGTTTTTCGATTTCGAGTCTTCAGCGATGAGTGTAACCATTGGTGTATAAAATTTGCATGCAGGTTGTAGCAGAATTATTCCGTGTCCAAATATTTCGCCATGTGTAGTTTTTCCGTTGCATTCCATAGCATATGTAATTTTCTTCGAAAGTATGAAAATCCATTTGTTATTTTTTAATGGATGAAATGTGTTGAAATGCGCAGAGAATGTGGATACTTCGCAGTTTTGAGGTATGTCTTTAGAATTCGTCAGCAAGATGGAGACTTCGCAGATTGGTTGTGCGTTTGAGTTGAAGATTGTGACCTTACTGCATACATGAAGGTTTGGAGAGAATTCATGACACTTATCCACGGAGTTCGTCGTCAGGTAGCGTTGACTGTTTTTGCTGATAGCAAGATACATGTGCTCAGGTAGGATTGTGGAATATAAGGAGGACTCAGGATGTTTTATAGGAATTGAAATTAAATGGTATAAGGTAAATATGTCATTTTTGACTAAAGGAAAATTTAATATATATATAATTTTGTTCATATAAATATATGATGTAATTGTGGCAGAGTTTAGAATTTTATGAATGTTTTGAAGACTCACGGTTGCCACTAGGTTACCTGATGTTCTAGCATGACTTGATGCTAATAATTCTTTGTAAAGACTTACTGACGATATGACCGAAGGATGAACTGCTCCCGATTTAATAAATAAAATGCTCGCAACGATATCATCAATTTGTTTTTCTAGAGACGTGACGAGTTCTAGAATTTGTATAGAAACAGTTGAGATCTGTTCAGATACACTGAGATTAAAAAGTAAAGTATTCGTTGAGTTAATATAGGAGTTAATTTTCATTAAATTTTCATTGATCATGTGTTCATCGTATGAAATTTTTAAAATGGTATTGTTAAAGTTAGTAATGGTTGAAGAAAGAATTTGGAGTTGTTGTTTTAAAATATCATTCGTAGAAATTTGTTGCTTTTCTAAGAGATCTATACATTCATTATAGTATTCGGCATCTTTTGCGTCTGGTGTACCAATGAGCCATTTTAGAACTGAGCTTAGACCGTCTATAAGTTCGCGCTTGAAACGCTTGTCGCTTGTGTAATATTGAAATTCATCCAACCTTGAGTCTATATTCATAATACTTAATTTAATAAAAGAACTGGTAGTATCGACGTTAGGTAAATTAGAATTTTGTTTGATTATAAAATTATAACTATTTACTAATCGTTTTAGAGAATCCCTCGATAAGAATAATGGTTCGATATCTCTATATATAATGAGTTTCCAAGAACTTTCCGACACTAGAACTTCACCAACTTCTTCATAATATAGTCCTGAGTTTGAAGGTATATTTTGTATGTGGGTATCCCCGACAACAAAGGTTGTGGAGTACCTGAAATATGGAAATAACTATTTTGTAAAATATAATATTGAAAGAAATATGATAATATTCAAGAATTAGACTACGACCTATTCAGAATTCTAATTAGAATTAAACCTATTTGTAACTATTTTCTTTATAATTATATAAATTTTGTATAGTATAATGTAAAATAATTTTTTTATTATAGAACATATGATAAAACTAAAATAAGGATTATTCATGTGTGTATAAAACGAATGTATATAATTAGGATTCTCCTCTCCGTCGGATATAGTATTGGGAAATGCCATAGCAATTGGTAAACTGAAATAGAATTAAAATTGGTTTGTAAAAAAAAATCTAGTAACGATAATTATTCTAAATAATTTATGATTCGTGCGATGGTCTTAAACGATTTGCATGCACTATTTGGTTTCTTCCATTCTTTCTGATAATGTAATTTTCATTGAATCCTATTCTGACAATAAGATAAGGACCTTCCCATTTCGAATCTAAGTTATTAGGGTTAGGCACCTTGAGCATTACGTAATCGCCTACGTTATACTTAGCGATGTTTCTAATATTTTTATCATAACGTTCTTTAGCTTTTTCCTTCATCGCTTGTAAGTTACGTAAAGCAACGTCACGAGAAACTTTGAGTCGTTCATTAAGATCATGTAAATAATCACAGGTTGTATATTCGTTTAATTCTTTTAGAGAGTAGAGTGATCGAGGTTTATACCCAAAAAGTAATTCATGAGGCGTGAAACCCAATGATTGATTAACTGCTGTGTTATGACATATAACTGCGAAAGGAATTATTTGATCCCAATTGCAATTATTTTTCTTATGATACGATCGTATATGATCTCTAAGAGTAGCATGGAAACGTTCTATAGAACCATTACTTTGAGGGTGGTAAGCTGTGCTCAATGTATGATTTGAACCTAACAATTTCATTAATTGTTTTATGATGCTATTTACAAATTCTGTTCCTTGATCTGAGTGAAATCGTTTGGGAACGCCGTAATGTTGACAGAAGATTAATAGAGTCTTTGCTACGGTAATTGCTTGTTTATCTACAATAGGATAAGCTTGTACAAACCTTGTTAAATCATCTTGTAAGGTTAAGATGTACTTATTAGAGTCATGGGTTACTTCCGAATAAGAAACTAAGTCGATAGAGACACGTTCAAAAGGTTCAGTGGATGATGAAGTTATTACCATTGGAGCTTTATAAGTTTTTCTTTGTATCTTACTCCGTTGGCAAATTTGACATTTGTCAATGTAATTTTTAATAGTGTCGGTCATACCTTTCCAAAAATACTCTGATCTTATTTTTCGTGTGGTTTCAACTATACCACGGTGACCAGACAAAGGGTCATCATGAAAAGATTTTAAAATAGAAGGAATATCTTCAGGATTAGGAGTCTTCACTTTGTTTTCACAGATAGTAATCTTACAATTATAAATGTCTGCTAAATAAGATGTAATATGTAGTTGTTCATTGCCTTTTAATTTACAAGTTGCGTCATCTTTTAAGTCAGGTACGTAAAGTGATTTCAAATCGTTATTCTGTAAACAGCTAAGAAGTGACTTAAAATAGCTTTCAGAATCCCAAGGATCGAAATATAAGGGTCGAGAATAGTTAAAGTAAATGTTTTGTTTTTTGTTGGAAACCAATAAGTCAGTTTCGTAGAGTGCTTTAGACTTTTTTAGAAATGGTTCCACTTGAGAACACATTGAAATAGCTTCGTTGTAAAGATTGTTCTTATCGGAAATGTCACAAGAAATAGCAATAAATATGTCTTTATGTCGTTCGTCTAACAGCTTATCTGGTGAAATATGTAGATTTGGAGTGTCGAAACTATAATCTGAAATTTCTGTAAAGTGTTGATAGTTTAATTGTAAATAGTCGTCGTGAGAATCGATTTCGTTCTTATCAGTATTTTTGTCACAAGTTAAGTCAATAGTATTTGTGTTAAGAATTGAAGGCCTAGAGAGTGCGTCGGCATTAGTATTATTTTTACCAGCTTTATAAATTACTTCGTATTCATATTCTTCGAGTTTGAGACGCCAGCGAACGAGACGACTTCCAGGGTCTTTTATAGAGAAAAGCCATGTTAATGGTTTATGATCGGTAACGATCTTGAACTTTCTACCAAATAAATAGGGACGAAAATGCTTAACAGCCCAAACTATGGCTAATAATTCACGTTCAATGGTGGAATAATTTGATTCTGCTTTGTTGAGAGTACGTGATGCATACGCAATAGGTAGATCTTTACCTATTTGCCCTTGCGATAAAACAGCGCCAATCGCATGAAGAGAAGCGTCTGTTGTTAAAATAAATTCTTTAGTAAAATCAGGATATTGTAAAATAGGAGGATTGGTAAGGAGATGTTTGCATTCTTCAAAGGCTGATTGTTGAGTTTCACCCCAAACAAAAGGAACATCTTTCTTAAGGAGACTAGTTAAAGGTTTTGTTAGACTACTAAAATTAGAAATGAAACGGCGATAATAGCCGGTTAGGCCAAGGAAAGACTTGATGTCTTTGCATGATTTGGGAACTGGAAAATTATCGACTGCGTGAACTTTATCAGGATTAGGTTTTACACCTTCGCTAGAAATTATATGCCCTAGATAGGCTACTTCTTTCCTAAGGAATTCACACTTATCTGGTTGAACTTTTAAGCCATTTTTCCTAAGTCGATTGAAGACTTCGTATAGCTTTTGTTCGTGTTCTTGTAAACTAGAGGCGAAGACTACTATGTCATCTAAGAAGACAAAGCAACGTTCACCTTGTAATCCATAGAGTACGCTATCCATAGCACGTTGAAAAGTTGCTGGAGCATTCTTTAATCCAAATGGCATTCTTAAAAATTCATAATGTCCATACGGAGTATTAAAGGCAGTTTTAGGAATATCGTTTGATTCGAGTTCGATTTGGTGGAATCCAGAGGCGAGATCTAAAGTAGTGAAGTAAACAGAATGTCCTAACTTGTCGAGTATATCTGTAATGTTAGGTAAAGGATAACTATCACCTATGGTTATATCATTAAGTTTACGATAATCGATAACGACGCGCCATTTTTGTTTGCCGGAGGCGTCTACTTTTTTAGGGACTACCCAGATAGGACTACTCCATGGTGAAGTACTCGGACGTATTATATTTTCATTTAGCATTTTATCGACCTGGGTTTTTACTTCTTGTTGATGTATATGTGGAAACCTATATGTTTTCGTATTAATTGGAATATTTGATGTGGTAGGAATAGTATGCTTAGTATGGTTTGTAAATGTCAGTTTGTCACCTTCTGTATAAAATATGTCAGAATATTCAATTACGATTTTATTTAGGGAGTTTGATTCTTCTTTGTTTAAATGGTCGCCTCTAATGAGGGACCAAACTTTGCTCTGACGATCTGTTTGGGAAATACAATTAAAATTATTTATCTCATGTTGAGTTTGTTCCTTAGTATGTTTGTCAAAGTCAAAAATAGTAACAGGGATGGAAGGAGTGCTAATAATCTTATCTTGTTTGTCTAAATTAATGCAAGTTGTAAGAAAAGAGTTGTTTGCGACGGTCACTAATGAGCGTGGAATAATAATGCCATGATCTAATGTATGTTTTTCAACGATTGCTTCGCCAAAATTCATAGAATTTGTTGTACATCTAATTACTGTTTCCGATCGTTTGTTAATTACTTGTTTTTCGAGGGATACAGTATAGTTCTGTGAATTTAAATCTTGTAGTTTTTCATGTAAATAAAATAAGTCATAACTTTTGACGCCAATTGTTAAGATTTTCGATTGTACTTCAATTTTACAGTCATATTCAGTCATAAAGTCATTACCTAAAATACCGTCAGCTTTTATGTTAAGGTTTGCAACATGAAATTTATGTTTAGGTAAATTGTCAAGGGAAATATTTGCCGTTCCTAAGGTCAGCATCTGAGATTGAGAACTGGAAATACCTTGAATAGAAACTATATTTAATTCGTTAATGCAAGCTAAACCTATTTTATCTTTACGTATGACAGATATACCAGCACCGGTATCAATTAAAAGAGTCACAGGTTTATTATCTATGTAAAATGTAGCATGTAAGAGATTTTCTGGAGGAATATCATTTAAAGCAGAGATTGAAAAAGATTTAATATTCTTGTTGTTTGATTTCGACTTACGTTTATTTTTTTTATAATGGTATTTTGAATTCGATTTAGTAGTAGTATGAGATACAGCGGGTTTACAAGATTCAGCGATATTTTGAGATACAGTGGGGTTAGAAGATACAGTGCGATTTTTAGATTCAGAGGATTTTGGAGATTCATCGTGCTTATAAGAAATAGTAGAATCCGTATTATGACCAAAGGTTTGGGACTGGCTACCCTGTTTGTAGGTCTGTATAAAGCTAGCTTCGAAATCTGTCTGTGTGCAAGCTTCTTTGCATTGCCTCCGATAGGCTGGTTTATTATGCAAGGATGCAGGCACAGTGCTTTGTAACACTCGACTTGATTTTGGAATTTGAGGAAGCATTGAATAGTCTAAAGAGCTGGGTTCATCGAGTAGGAGCTGGTAGCGATTTCCAACGGGTCGCTCATTTCGTTGGTCGCTTCTAAGTTTAAATGGCGGATTGGTGCAGGGAGAGCGCGTTGTTTATTTTGCTCGTTGTATGCTCTCTTGCGACATTCGTTTATTGAATGCCCAATATTTTTACAATAAGCACATGTCTTTGGAGAAAATCTAGGATTAGGAGGCCTGAATGGAATATTTGGGTTTCTAATAGATTGGTAATTATTTTGATATGCATTACTCCTAATTGCTGGCCTAGGAGTTGGAACTGGTCTAAGTAAAGATTGCCTAGCTTTGTTCATAGCCCTAATTTGATCTTCTTGCATTGCAAAACGACCTGCTTCTCTCAAGGTATCGAAACCTTTTGTTCTGAGCATTATACCCATGTCTGTAGAGAGACCGTTGAGGAATATGCTTAAGGCGGTTTCCTCGGTGGTTGCTACACGTCCGTCTAATGTTGAATCGCAAATTTCTGAGTGTAGTTTTTCTAAGATTTTGCAACGACAAAGATCTACTCTATGATAAAATTGGGTTAAGGACTCATCATGTCTCTGGAAAATCGATTGAAGTTCTAAATTCAAATGTTGAATCGTCTTGGTATTCGCGAATCTCTCAATAAGAAATCTCTTTAGTTCATCCCACGTCTCGTAAGTTTTACACCGAACTTCTGAGGCCGCGATGCCTTTAATATTATTTAGAGCACAAGTTAACAAAGTCTCCCGTTCAAACGGAGATGACAGTTTAAACACAGTATCACAGGACCTAATGTAACCGTAAATTTCATCGTGATTGTTTGTGTCGAATATAGGAATAAGATTTATAAGAGTTTGAATATTAACTGGTGATGCCTTCATTATGCTTTCGGTCTTTAATGACATGATGATTATTAAAATGTAGAATGCGTGTGTAGTTAAATATGAATAATGTAATTAAATGAAATATAAGATATAGTAATACAGGATAATATATATAAAACACACAAAATATGGAAATATAGGAAAAGAATGAGCCACAAGTAAAATGCCACTTACCACAGTAACACGAACCACAAGAGCATAGTATCGGCGAAAACTATTAAAAGCCTAAGGCTACCGTACTAGGCGATGCTAGTCCTTTGTACGTTTGCTTCGTCTTACTACACAAGTAGATCCTACCGACTGCGCCAAATTTGTTATGAGGCAGTGACTAAAACTTGTTTTTAAAACTAACAAACTTTATTTAAAATTATGTTTACAAAAACTAACGTTGGAGTTCGAATATGGAATAGAAGTGCCTTTGAAAGGATCGGGATTTGGTACTTAAAGGTTTGGGTAGGAGTAGGGATACATTAGGGGAACAAACAATGTCATTAGGTACTTAACTATAACTTATCACTACATGAACATATGGTTAAACTTATACAAGGCAAAAAATAACAGTTGAAAGTTTAATAATATAGTGGGGACCACATAACAACCGAGATAATCACAAACATTGTATGAAAATATTACTTAAGGTGATATCAGACGGTTCACTCGAATGATTGTTCACTCGAGTGAATGCTTCATTTTTTTTCATTCTATGTTCACACGGCTTAGACGAAATGATACAGAAATGAACATTCATTGTTCTTTCTTTTAAATATGTCATCGAATGAAGTCGTACGTCTTGGAATTAGTTTAATTTGTGATCATTTAATCAAAGAGTTGACAAAAAAGAAGCAAAGAAAACGTCGACGGTGGTGGGTGCGACCATGGATTGAAAGAAGAAATTTATTAGGAGCTTCCAATACATTGTTGAGAGAACTAGCCGTTGAAGATCCTGATTCATATTGTAATCATCTTCGAATGGATGAAAGTAAAAAAAAAAAAGTTATAACTTCGTCGACAACGTGATGTCCGTCGGCTACAGGACTCGAAACAAAATGGCCGAATCCGAATGAACGTTCTCTCAGAGTTCAGACCGTTCATTTCTCGTTCATTCGGAGTGGGAATGAAAGATACCGGATGCCAATATCCAACACTGTTGGATCGGTTCACTAATGATTTCATTCGGCACTCGTGTTTCATTTTTTGTTCAGACATTTCATTTCGAGTGAAATGTACCGAATGAAAGGTGAAAATGAACAAAAAATTAACCGTCTGATATCACCTTTACTGTCTTAAAGATACTATAGAAGAAAAAACACGCAAAACGCAACAAAAAAAACGTATGTAAATAAATAAACGTAAAAACTAAATTATAGTATATTTCTTAAATTTCCTTATATTAAAAAATAACTATGATTCCTCACATGATGAGCGAGTCCGCGTTTTATATTACTATTAGGTAGATATCTAGGTCATACAGTTAAAACCTAGACCAGAAATGTTGGCTTTTTTAACAGACATGGGTTTGGCGAAAAAAATTTTTTTTTCTTGTGATTCAGAAATGTAAAAAGTTCATGAATCATTAGTTATCTATATATATAAAAGAAAGTCGTGTTTGTTACAACACTTATAACTCGAGCACGGCTGGACCGATTGCCATGGTTTTTGATTTGTTGGATTTGTTTCCGTCCCGAATAGCAGAATAAGCAATAAAATATCGGATAAGTTATCGAATAACAATAAATAAATTAATTAATTTTACGAATGCAAAAACCATATGGTGCCATCTGTTGACAAAACTACGCATCATTTTACGTCGAATTCGTGTCAGTTCAAGAAATTCCGATCTTGAGGTGAATGAGGAGATGCATAACCATGCTTTGATCCTGATCAAAAGATGTTGGATATCAGAAAGTGCTTAACATGCAGTATCGCCATATTGACGCTAGAGAGAAGATGCCTAATGTGTAAAACTGCCATTCTTCTTTCGCAATGGCAAGCAATAAAACATTTCTGTATTTGCAAAAAAGTTGTATTAATGTAATACTTAACATTAATGAAATCCTAAAATAAGTTAAATTAAAGTAACAACGATACAATATAAGGTTGTAGGGCGGAACGAAGTTAGCCAGGTCAGCTAGTTTTAAATATAAAAAGTGCGTGCGTACAAAGTACACATGTCAGAAGTGAAACTTTTTGGGCAAACTTATTTTTAACTCTTGTTCATATTTATACAAATCTAAAACTTTTTTAGATTTTCGAGACTTACAGGGAGGGATAAAGGAAGATATGTAAGGAATTTAATTGTCATTAAAATATTATCTAGTGTCGAAAATTAATACAAATTATAAATTATTATTATTTTTTAATTTATTTCCCCGATAATAAAGCTCGTGGCAATTTTATTTACAATTCGTCATTTAAGATTTCAATAAATTATTTTGCATAAAATATAAACTACAAATATTAGTAGTATACATACTCTTTTCGAAATTTGAATTTTAAAAATAGAATTTCTATCAGGTAATTCACCCTTCTCAGTCTCTCTCATCGCTGTCTCCTTTTTCTTCGACAAAAACGCTGCACATCTTCGTGACGTTCCGTAAAAATTCTACCCTCATGCGCCTAAAGAAGTTACACTACGATAATGTTATATCTTAGTATTTTCACACTCTTTTTATAAAGGCACGTAATGTGGGTAATTTTATAGCGATCGTTTTTTTATGTAGAAAACATAAAAAGGAAAGGTTTAGGAATATGGCTGAGTTGACTTAACAACCATTTTCTGGAACCAAATGTCGATGTTTAAAACTATTTCTAAAAATTACCAGGAACTACAGAACTACTGCATGTGCTAGCAAAACTCTGAAATATTATGCGCTGTTGTCATAATGTATCCTAGCGAGACTACACAAAACTTATTTACGAAACCCTACATCACATCACACCGAACCCGAAAATATGTAAGGAGCGAAAATGCCTCTATCTGCAAAAACTGACAGACAAAGTGATCAAAGGTGCAGAGATTACAATGATAGATTTAAACTACCAACTGTATTTTTGATAGGAAGAACAGATATGATTTTAAAATTTGTTGTTAATCGTTATGTAGACCGATTGTAGAATTTATCACTACATCATGAGGCCAACCATTTCTTCTTGAATGGTGAAAGCTTTTTTACGTAGAACATTCGTAAAATGGCAGGTGAACAACATTATAAAAATTATTCTAAATTACTGCTACCATTGGCCCTCGACAGACACACGATAAAAAACAGGTCTATAAAGCATCTTTAAATTAAATTTTAGGTTTAATATAATGTTTATTAAATTTGACTAATTATTTAATACCAATAATAATAAGAACTACTATCGATGAAAACTTATGTGTCTACTATGTTATTTTTTTTTTAAATTAACGTTAGAAAACTAGGCAATGTTCAGTGAAAAATTGCATGGATGGTGTGCACACCAACTGTAACTGAAACGCTACTTGCTTATCACAAAAAAATACTTCAGTGTATACGTAATGTGGATTGAGAATCAATAAGACAATAAAGACAATGTGATATTACAATTTAATCGATTAACTGTCTAAAATATCTGGCGGTAATATTATGAAATATATACTGTGAAGACATATCTAAAGATCTGATAAATAAAACTGATTTACCTACGCCACGAAACTAAGAAAGCCGGAAAGCAATACAAGTAACAAGCAAAGGGCTCTCGCGGCAAACAACATATGTATTCGCTGACGCCTTCCAAAGGGACTTTTCCCATAAAAAAAACTCGATATCCGCATCCAAGACGCCCCTTTATACGAGGCGAGGAGGGTACAACACTCCCTAACCCTGAAGAGACGGCGGTACAAATCTATACGGACGACAGCAGAACAAAGCAGTGGGTGCCGCATGGACTAACTGGATTGATGGAATCGAGACAAAGAGCAAGAATACAAATATCCAACAGTTTTGCGTATTAAAGGCGCTAAAGTGTGACCAACGATGTCAAAGAACATAAGCACGAAGCAATAATTAACGCCTTTGTAAGTGGGCGACCTCTCGATCCTTGGCTGGTAACTGTAAGAGTACCACAAAAGCAGAACTAACATAACCCTCTTCTGGGTAAAGGTGCACTGTTTAAACGTCGGAGAACGAGAGGGCGGACACATTGCCAAAAGAAGCAGTAAGATAAAACGAAATACGCTGCATAAAACGCTAAATCAAAAAGAAGTCTGGAAGTATGGAATGGGCACTAGGAACTGTTGGGACAACCCAAATGTTCATTAGCGACATTAGAACTACATACAAATTAAAAGTAGTTAATCATTTCACACATGATGCAGATGGTCAGGGTTTACACTTCTTGGTGTCTTCGCGCATTATGTAAACACCAACAAGTTAAAGATTATGTAATTCTCAAAATGTGCACTATTGGCGACCAAACAATAGAATAATTTGCTATCTGCACATCTTACATGTACGACCTGGAGCATCATACACAAGTATCGTGAGACCGTACAGGGTTACAGGAAATACTACTAAATCACAAACCGTACCTGCAATAGTTCTGTGAGAAAATATGTAAAATAGGCGATCGCAACAACCCTACTCGGCCATGAATATTGTAAAATTACCAATGAAAACCTACCTCCGACGGACCTCGCGCACAACAAGAATATATTTAAAATGCCAATAACAAAAAATATGCGATGACCAAAGTTTCGGATGATATGGTAGGGGTACAATCAAGTAACTTAAAAAAAAACCTGGATAAGCCATTGCAGAATTAGTGTTATTCTAGAGAAATGTTAAATATGTTACGAAGACCTGCTTATGTATAATAACCGTGGAAAGAGGTCACTCATTAATATGGTTTTACTTTATAAACTTTACTTTAAAATATTCAATTGACTTATAGTAGAGCAATTAACAGTATGTTTATATACGATCAGAGCCTACGTGAGAATAGGAATATTTGACAAAAATAGGCTTCGAAACATGATAGTTTTCCTAACTTACCGTTCCTTATTTTGGAAATATTATAACAAATTAGTTACAGCTTAAATTACCAATTAAAATAAGCAAAGAAAACTTTATATAGGAACCCTAACTATTAACCGTTATATAACCTAAACATAGTATACAGGTATATTATACCGTTCGTTGTGTTCTATTTGCGAAACTGGTCAGATGTGACCATTTTACAAAATTACCACTTCTTGTCAATCATTCGGGCTAACTAGCCGACATCATGATATCATAAATCAATGAATAATAAGCGTTTAAAAGTATGAAAATCTAAACGCACGACTACATTTTTATGGTGTAATCAAATTTAATTGATGAAATCACAAAAGTGTTTCATTGTTCACCTTTAGACGCGCTGATACAGTTTTTTGCTTGTGCCGGTCGTTGAAGCTTTGCAGAAAATATTATTCTTTTTTTTATTAAACTTGAAATATCAGTCGACGCAGGATAATTACAGTAGTATTATTAATTATAAATTATGTTTTAATAATATATCACATATCATTACGAACTCGTTAAAAGTATTTATTATGATTTGGTTCTATTTTAGATTTTAATTTCTAGGCAATTTTTTTTGTCAAAAAAATAACGATTTTTGTTAAAATTCTTTTTCTAGCAGATTATACAAAGAGTGAGGAATTATGAAACAATTTTTAAAAGCCGACTTCGCATAGAAAATAATCTCGTATTTATCTTTTTTTCGGGATTAAATGTCTAAATAATTCTTTGGTGGATTTTTACGTCAGAAAATAGGTACATCAATCGTCAAAATTTTAAGTTTTTGTGGATAAGTAAAGACAAACAGTTTTATCCTTATACATATAAAAACTAACTCAGACAAAGATAATTATCGTTTGGTTTTACTGTTAAGATAAGCTATGTAGATATAATGGATTGTTGTATTAATTAATTCACTTTTAATATTATATATTGTGTTTATTAGTAAAACGAGAAGCAGCAAAGAAAGATCCTATATTAAATAGGATAACCCTCTTCTCACCTTACCCAATGCTATATAATTTTATATAAAATAGCCAATCGTAATACATACTGTGTAATACTTAGGAAGCGTTCAAGTATTACGTAACGAATTTGGGGGGGGGGGTCTTTTGTAAAACGTTACGATGCGGGGCGGGGATGTAATTACGCGTTATTGTTAATATTATTTTCGAATTTCCAGCACTTTACACCACATAATGGTAACTTTTAGGTATAAAGAGTCACTAGGTGGTCACGAAACGTTTTACTATACTTGGGTACAGAAAAACGTTACGGCGCGTTACATGGGGTCAAATAATTCACTTTTCACGCGTGATCCTCTATAAGTTATATTGATACTAGCCTATACTTCTATAAGCGACAGTTATCTCTAAATGCATTTAACTTTTGCTATTTATGACCATTCTTAAATTTCGAGACTATTATTTAATTCAAACCAAATGTGTGTACTGTGTATGTTATTGTTTTCTATAGTTTTATAGACCTCTATATGTGAGATAGACCCCCCTTCTGTATCTCTATATCTGTAAGCTGGAACTCGCGTTAGTGAGAAACCTCAATCAGAGAAAATAAAATCTCGGTCACTTATCCAAGTTTGACTGTACATATTTTTGTTATTTTAACGGCAATTACCGATAATTTTTGGGGTCGGGTATATTTTATTTAATATTTATAATTAGTAGTGTATATATATCAGTAAAAAAACTAATGAACTGCTTAGGGGGCGTCCATAAATTACGTGAGGTGTTTTTTTAAATTTTCTGTACCTATTTGCCGAGACCCCCTCTCTCCATCGTAAGATTAAATGAGATTTGACTCGACCCCCTCCCCCCCTTAAACACCTCACGTAATTTATGGACGCCACCTCATTGGATTCCAAAGACTATGTATCTTACTATAAATCATTTTGATAGTCGCATTAAAAAATTATGTTATCCCGCGTCCGCACAGACACAACAAATTTAGACCAATACAAATTCATAATACAGTAATTATGAAAAATAATTATTAATTCTTAAACATCAACATACTTCAGCTTTTGTTAAACATCGCTGTTCAGAACTTAAACGCGTAATTAACGTGATAAAAAATATTTATTTAATTTAAGAAAATTTGTTTACGTATTAAGGACCTATCTGGTCGCCCTACTACAAAAAAGTACATTGTTTCTTTTCATTTTTCGACATCGTTTCTTGAAGTAGGGCGAATGGAAAAAATATATTGTAGAGTTCAGTAGTTTATGTATCCATTTTGAAAGATCTATACACGATTTAACTAACTAATTTAAATCCAAACATTGCTAATATTTGACACTTTGAATTCATTTTATGACGAAAAAGTACATAGAACATGATTTTGAAATTTACACGATATATTTAATAGCAAGCCAAGTAATCGATTTCAGAAAAAAAAAATGATAAAATTACATTAATTTAACGTTTTACATAACTAATCATTGTTATTACGGGCCTGCGCCCCTCAGTCCACCCCGAGACACTGACACAGCAATTCGTGCTGGGATAGGGCCTTTAGTATTAAGTTTTAAATAATATGTACTTTTAACGTATTGTAGTATGAGAGGAAAGTGGGGAAAGTTAATATTTTGTTTTATTGGAAAATTTCGATCCAGTAACGGATTCTATCGAACCCTTTTTAACTATGAAATGGTAATAGTATTTAACTGACTGACCCCTTAATCATAAAACATAAATAACTACAAACAATTTGTATATAAAAATCAATTTATAAATGTTGTAATTTTGTTTGTAGAATTTGAATAATTGGTCCTAATAATAATCAAACTCCGTTTTATTATTAATTTGATATTTTTAAAAACTATTTAAGAGGTACATTGAGATGTTTCCGCTATAAGATTATTTACCATATTCTTTAACCGTTGAACCAGTTTAATCCTTCACAAAATACCAAATAATTTGAAATCATAAAACATAATGATATTATGTACAAAAAAATAGCACTTCAGAATATAAAAATAACAAATAAGAAAACGTAATTTACGTTATAAGACCTCATTATTGATCAGTTTTTAATTTTGGGAAATATATTATAATCTTACGGTATTTTTTTCTTTAACGGTAAAATAATTGTTACAAGTTTAAGAGCGACTCCAGCTTCAAATGTAAAAAAAGTCTAGCTTCGATTTATTTTAGGCAAGATGATATAATCCGAATAGAACATTATAAAAATTAGCATGAGCTGTTGCTTAGCATGCACTATTATTAATTTCAGTTAACATTTAAAGAGTAATGTCTAATCCTGATATTACATTGAGCAAATGACGCACTTACGTTACTACGCGTAAACAACGACCTTGTTCAGGTGCGCTCTATAAATTTCAGCGTAAGATGCGAGAACTCATTTTTATTTATCTTTATGGAGAATAAAAGATATATTCCTATATTGAAACAAGTAAAATAGTAAAAGATTTACAAACTGTGGTAGACAATCATAGTTAATAGCAAAACAAGTACAGAAGTATAGATCATCGTACAGTTCGAATACGGATATTGCGTGGTAATATTTTAAAGATCCACACTAGTTTAAGCAAGCATCATGGCGAGACAAAATAATTATATTTTATAAAAACTCGAAAAACCTGTTATCGCACAAAATTACGTCATATAAAATACATTAAAAATCGAAGACATCCAAAGGCTGCTTTTGAAATGTCACATGGCGTTTTAAGCAAATTATTTAGTTATCAATCGTGACGTCATGGTTGGGCTTATTCAGTTACTATTCATTTTTGGGTTACAAAAATATATGCGTCGGTTTTATAACCTACTAGGCCTTTTGGTACAATGAAGGGAGGGCAGGTAAACTATTGATAGTGTTAAAGAAGGCAATGCTTTGTTATGCCATACAGGCATTGTATCTTTAGAATTTCGAGGAATATTTTTCGGTTATAAAATCACTGATGGTCTCTTTTTGTTCATTTGTCTTTGAATGTTCATGTCATTGTTTGTCACATTCACGTTTATCAACAACTTAAGTCTATTTTACGTGTTTTTTCACGTGTATTTATTTATGAGTTGAGTCTCTCGCCGCAATAATTATAGGAAATAATATTTGCTTAAAATGTTACTACTACTGCAGTCTCAGTGACAGTAGTAATTTTTGAAGCACCAGTTTAAATGACGAAAATTTCTAAATTTTCATTTAATGTTAAAGATCAATTACATTTTTAAAGTAAAGAAACTGTAGGACAGCTATACGTAGTTAAGACTAAATAATTTTCTATGTAGTACATAAAAAGTCGGTCGAAAAACATAACGGGGTCCTTGATGATTCAAATACAATACTGCTATCCTCCGCTGAAAAGTCTTAAATTAAAGTCTAATTTTCGTCGCCGCTATAAGATTCATCTACAAAGTCAACAAAAATCACACGAAATCTAGTTTTTGATCCGCCCAAAAATAAACTACTTCTTAACAATTATTATTATTTTTAACTTTTAATTTTATTTTATTTACATTTTTATTAATTTTACAATACACCTTTACACAAGACTTCATTACGTACTCTGGTAACTTTTAATATTATTTTTTCTACTAAGTATTTATTACGTTCCTTTTCTTTCTTTTTTTGCGACTGAGGCGTAAACTAGCTGCTGTGGTCTCTGGCAGAATGAACAGTCTGCTCCTCAGCATAATGCTGAGCCAGGGCCAATTACAGCCACAGCACACACGCATTACACACTTAAAACGAACCGAATGGGAAAAGGGATTTTTTTTTATTTATTTACTATCTCTCATTTTACTTTTTCTTTGATTATTGTTATTTTGTGTGTTTTTGTTTGTAATAAATGTTATGTCAATGTCTATCAATATAGTATTACTGTGGTATTTTCATAACCCGGACGTTAGGGCGGAAATAGGTTCTCTTGCAACTTGATGAAAAAACTGACTTTAATGATCAAATTAGGGGCTCTTTAGTGTATTAGGTAACATAACAATACTTAAGCCAACAACAAAATATGCAAACGCATAACAAAAACTCGCTTTCATAACTAGTATAGGTACTCTTATTTCCCAACATAAGTACTCATTTAAGTTTGTTAAGGAAGAAAAATGGGATTAGCTCACACATTAGTTATAACGATATATACGCATCTCCTACAGCTTTCACGGATTTTACTCTATAAATATAGTCTTTCTTTTTCATTTATAAATGAAATTGTGTTATCCTTTTGGGTTGCTAAATGCATTCAATTCATTAAAATTTAAAACTCGTTTATTCTACTTCGTTATGGCGGTAACATACAATTCTAAATGAAGAAATAAAAAGCTATCAACCTTGGAAAGAATAAATTATTCAAATATATACGGACAAAGAAAAAAGTCAAACTTAAAACTTTTGTTTGATTCTATTTCATAATTCACATACGTATAATTTAAACGAGCATGAAGTTGTGAAATTTTTTTATATTAATTTTAGTCTAATAAAAGATATCTATACGAAATAAGTAGTACGAATAATATAGTGGCTCACTGGGCACCTCAACACGTTTAAAACATCGTTATAGCAATCGTTAAGGAAAAGCTAAGTTGGACAGCAAGCACGAGGTCACTGGCAGGTGATGTCGACTAGCTGCCGTTAGTGTGACGACATCGTAAAATATGACGGATGGATAATAACTTATGTTCAAGAGAATTTATTTATTTCCTTACACAGAGTATGCAAAAAGCAGAATTAGAATGAAATGTGAAGATTTAAAAAATATTTTTAAGTTAAAAGATATGGAAAGAAGTGTGCGAAATTTAAGCACGACAGATATTTGCTTCGCAAGAAAAATAATTTAAAAAGAACTGTAAGGATTCCAAACCAATCAAATAAGGAAACTGAAAATTGTTATCATATATAAAATTAATTATTTAAACAATTATCACATTTCAAATAATTAAATAATTTCTTGGAAAATATTTAATTAGAACATACTTACTGTTCACCAAAATCTGTTTATATATATAAACAAATAAATGTTCGCGTTTTAACCAATTTTAAAATACAAGTTCCAATTTAGAAATTGCATAGTTTCAAAGTTAATTCTTGCTGCAATATGCAATACTTTGAATAAGGCTACTAAGTATGTATGCACCGAAGTTATGGTTATATACCTTAGAATGTGACACACATTCAACCTTTAACGCGAATAACGGTGAGTTTGAGTGCAATGTAATCGACTGGCTGTAAGCCAGTGGCGTTAAAAGCTGTATAGGTCTGGGCCTCAGATTTATGTATCTGTTTTATCTAATAGGCAAGTACATAGATTCAGTCTTATTTGCCCGACACACGCCGCATTAGTATATTTACGTATTTTTAATAAAGTTATAAGTTACCTGGTAAAACTTCGTTTTCATAGTTAACTAGTCTTGCCTTATCTGTCAATATGATCATAATATAAATATGGGTACATACACACATATGCACAAGAGAGCGTGGGATGTTTTAATAGAATCAATGTACCACAAGTAACAAAAATTGTCTGTTTATAAAATAAAAAAAATAACTAAACAGCTAGAGCAATTAGTCTCAGTCAAAATTTACACGCTTAGTATTTTTGTACAGTTATGTAAATTTAATATCCTGCATTTGGTGACCTCGATAATGATCACCCTTATAATAAATAAAGTTTATTCAGAAATGCAATATTTTTCTGATTCATCAAAACCCTGCCTACACCGGCCCAAAACTTGGAATTTTGATATTTAATAATAACAAACACTATATTTTTTTTAATGTTCCACCTCTACAAGATTGAGAAGGGATTAATGATTGTATGAACGCTCGAGCGAAGCCGCAGTTGAAAGCCTGTATATAATATAACCCACATTAAAAGAATACTTAAACTTACTTAAAGTAAGTCGTTGACCATATTTATATTACAAGAGGAAACTGACAAATACAAGAAGCTAAGCATAACCATAAGCATAACCTAACCATCCTCGCACAAACAGGTATAAACTTATCTGCTACTAAAAATTTGTTTTTATTCATGACAAGAATGATATAGTGGAATACGTTTGTATAAAACATGGGCTATCCAAGGACACTCAGACATTCAGTTCGTTACCGGCCTTTGAAAAATTGAAAACGTTGTGTGCTTTGCATCGATTAGTTTGTCAGTTAAAAGAGTGCTCGCCGATTTAAACTAGACGTATAAATCCTCCACTTTGACTTTAATTTGTTATAATTACTTTGATATTTTTAAACAATATAGAACTTAACATAAATAAGGGTTACATTGTCTATATATAGAAGGTACCCAATGCACAGTGAGTAAAGGCTAATGTCGGCCGGAAATAATGTTGTTTCAAAGACATTTGAGTTCTAATTGTTGAATATTGATTAAATACAAATTATATTATAAAGGTATAGTGTATCTGACATTTAAACGACGTATAGGTTTTAATCTTTTTATATGCTAAACGTTATTACTGAAATTATTACGACCATAAATTTGTAAACAAAGCATCCCCTCTAGCAGATTGGGCCTGAAGATCCTTTAAAACATGAAATAGATTTTTGAGATGCTAAATCTGTTCTTGAACATTTTACAAGCTAATCCACCAATTATATAAATGATTAATAATTTTAGTGAAACGTCAACCAGTCGTCAGTCTTATCCCATTCACAGTTTATTTTTAGCAAAACCTCTTGTAAAGGACGCCACCAGTTAGAGACCAGCCAAAAATAGAGAAATACGTATTTGCGGAGTTCATGTATATCGAAAGTGACTAGAAAACTATGAGTAGCTGAAATGAAAGACAAAATCGTCAAAAGTTGAAATCTTAAACATAAAACAAAACATTTTCACTTTATGTAAATCGAATGTTGATCATAATTCTAAGATTAAGTGCGTGTATATTTATTTCTACTTAAATCCCAATAAAAATATATACTTAAAGAATAAGATAAAAATGTAGAAAATATTAGTGTTGGTATTGGATTAATAAATAATCCATCACTTATCTAGGTCAATAACTAATCTTTTTTTTAAAACATATAATAGTATTAGATCTATTTTGAATTTCCAAAAAAAATAAAAACATAAAATTTTTGGTAATTTTTTATTTCAGCTCAAGGTACTGGCTTTATCTATACAACTGTAGAAGTCTGTCAACGGCACCCGGTAGTCAGTTGAACAAAGTGGACATCGGTTGGGACTAGGTCCGGTAACTGACGTAGACTTCCGACTTCCAGCAGTAACTCTTGTGGCTTTGATTGCCTCTCTTGAAATTAGTGCTCGCACGTTGCCGTGGAGAATCATTGGTGAAGACGCGACTGTTGGTACCTTGGTTCGTGTGGCACCAACTTATCTAGCTTTTACATCTTTTCGATTTCAGGCAAGTGCTTCAATATTGTTTCAAAGCCAAACACTAGTTCCAAAGCCCGCAGCAAGCTCAGCCGTAGATTGAGATAGAGAGTTGGATCCGCTTCATCGCCTTCTTTCCGTCTTTGTCAACAATAGTTATCGGCAAACCTCACGAGGATTCTTGTACTCAACATTTCCAGATTTAAGAAGATTGACCACCAATAATGGGCCGTGTTTATACAAGCAGTGTTAGGCCTGTACAGTGTACACGTCGTTAATACTTATGTTGTTTATTAGACCGTCGCGGTATTTCGACGTAGGAAATTATTATCCCATATTCGAAAATGGTTTATCCATGGCGCCAAAAACTACCACACACAAACACAAAAAAAAACTTAATTTGAAATTAAACTAACACGGCTTTCGAATATATTTTTTTAAATTTCGATGATTAAACCTAAATGCTGGTTATAGAAGCTCCAATTATTTACAGGCTGTTAACCAGTAAAATAATAAGTGTTCTTGCTTCCATCATGAACGTTAGATAAGCTTAAAGTTATGGTTAACCTAGTCACCGGTAGAGATATTAAAAGAACTATGTCCAAAATAATCTGGATAAATTTAATACGCTTTGTTACTTTTAGCAACGTAATCGAAATGGATAAAATGGATAATATCCACTAACCTAATAGGTAATGCTCTCAACATAATGTCGTCAGACAATATAAAGAAGGTTGTTGAAGATACGTAAATATAAATAAACGTGGCATATCGATTAAAAATCGTCGACCTTGAAGACGTCACGTAACGACCATTTGTGGCAAATTGATTATGTCACGCCTTTGTACTAAAAAAAGCAAACGAAGAGAAAATAATAAATAAATTACATAATATTTTCAAAAAAAAATGAACATCATAGTTTTAATATTGTCGAAATATGCGGGTTATAAGTCTATGAAATTCCTATTTTACGGGCTTGTTACATATTTGTCTTTTATGTATCGTTTTTTAGACTATTATCATTTAAAAGATTATGATTACTAAATTGTACTCGATAACCCTTTGTTCTTGTTGAAAATTGGTCACTTATCTGACTATTGTATATATATAATAAACAGTTATAGCAATTTGTGCGTTGCTTAAACACGTAAATCGTTTCAAACCCGCTGCATCAATGGATAACTTCTTTTTCTCTACGTTAAATTATTTGCTCTTACAGACTCAATAACTCCTAGAAATACTGACAAATCTATAACTAAACCCCTCCATAATTAAAAATTGTAAAACTGGTTTAATTATAAACACCCATATAAAATTTATATATTTATGTAGATATGATATTAAAGATAGATTCCTAATATAATGTTTCTGGGTGTTGAGTATCAGATATAAATGGTTGCGTAATTTATTATTATTTTAATACGTAGTCGGAAATTTTTCAGATTCAAAGACAGTAGAGTAAAGACAGTTTGAACATCGTAATTTATTTCTTGTGGTTAGAACTAGGATTCCTTTATATTGGTAGAAGTAGCTGTTATAGTTATAAAACTAAACGAAAACATATTAAACATACGAGTAACGTATGTAAATCGACTTACATTGTATATATTTATCGTAATTTCAATAGGTATACTTTATATTGAAATTTATGATTAAAAAAAGACAGTATGCCCTACCACGAAACATTTGTATGATACATACGGTTTTTTTTATATTAAAAGGCAACCTTGTATATAACAGCTATTATCGATGTTTTTCTGACATATTCAACAAATAATTAGTATGTTTATAGAGATTTCTTGTACAAATATGAAGTCTAAAAAAATATAATAAAACCTTATTTTGTTTTTGATTTAGTGTAGAAATAATAACCGCTATCTTCAAAACTAGAATTTAAATAGGCGTTTAACTAAATAACTTTAATAATTTGTTTATGTTATTTAGTTTAAATACATTGCTGTTTTACTTAGAAGATATCTATTGTTATTAAAAAAACACCAAACAAAGAATTTGTCTTAAATTTTGCATCGTCATTAAAATGGCATCCTAGAAAATGTTACAGAGGGCTTTTGTAAACTGACTTTATCAAAAAGACGAACGTATGAGCGCTTTTAAAATCGAACCATTAACTGATGGAAAATTTGCCTCGCTGTGGTAGGCAATCAACGGCTTCACTTCAACTGATGCTAACATCGAAAAATCAAAGAAAACAGTGGCTGAAAACCTTATTCGAGTTAAAGATATCCGCTGAATTTTCTGTCTCACGTTGTTGATCTGTACAATTATAAATAATAACTTGGGTATAAAAATTCTTCAAAAATTCAATCGCATAAGAATCGCGACATAGCTATAACAAGTCTATTTCGACTCAACGCATTGTTACTGATGACGAAATGTGGTGGGGTGTACGAGTTTGATATGCAAACTAGTGAACAAGCTTCGGAGTGGAGCCTTCTCAATTCCGGAAAAGCGTTTAAAAATGTTTTGATGGATGGATGATTCGTAGGTTACGGCAACAAATCGAACTTGTTTCGTTTCTTTATTTTATCATGATAAAATAAAGAACTTAGTTAACTTAGGTACTTTCGTTACTGACTTACCTATCTAATAAGTTGGGTGAAAAGTCCATCTCGATTTCTTATGTAAACACAAGGTAGGTAGGTACACACAATACGGAGGTCGGCCAATTTCAATTTCAAATTCAATTTAAAGTTGCTCACAATACATATGGATCAATACAATTTAACATATCAAGTAGATATAAATCAAAAATGATCTTTATCTTGATACGTATGCGATAACGCATTGCTGTTGCTAATGAAAAAAATTTACGTACATAATAAGTCGGTAATATACTTACTAATCTAATCGAAATATATGTACTGATTGCTTTATAAAGGTAACTAGGTGTTACAAGTCTAAATTTTTGCAATTGGTGATTAATCATACAACAAATAAAGGATATATACGTATTTTACGTAGATAAAAGTATGAAATTTCACACAACTGTTCCCCAAAACAAACGCTACAACCGTTTTGCTCTGGGCCTCAGACTTCTGTATCTATATATTTCGTGATTGTTTTGCGAGTGTTATTTAACACTCAACTCAACTCTGCTCATTTGAGCATGTCTATGTGACAGAAAGTACATTCGTGCAAACACGAACGAAACTCAAACCTCCCTCGTTAAAAAACTATCAAGGAAAACATCGTAAGAAAACCAGCATTTCATAGAGCAAAAAACTGGACGACGTGTCAGGCACATAAAGCTACTTCCCTATTAGGAAAAATTAATAGTCACGAAACAGACACAAAAATCTGAGGCCCAAACTGATATGTAAAGGTAGCGCCATTGTTAGCTAGTTTTTAATATGAAACAAAAAAAACGTCATAAAATGTGGATAGACAGTAACTTAGCAGAGTTTCATAGTTCTTGCGATAAATCAGGTATTAGTGAAAAAAGTTCAATCTTGTTATTTGTCAATATTGATTAAAGTAAAATACATGTATTTACTTACACTAATATAATGCTTATATTATAAACCTCATGTAAAATTTAGGGAAGATTGGGCTTATTCTTTCAACTAAACCGAACACAATTTACCTACGTTGTTAAAGACCCGCCGTATTCAAGATGATTCACTATGAATTAGAAAAATAGATCATAACCAACCTTTCTATGGAAAGAGGTACTTCTAGTTAAAATGCCATTGAATACTGAATATTGAAGCTAAGTTCTTATTTCTACAAAAACATTTCTCAATAGAACCTTAACCACAAAAAATATATAAAATAAACTAACACAAATTACCAACATTTAACTGTCTAAACACAATGCATATTTAATTTGTAGTTATGTATGACAATTTGTGTACTAACAGTCATTCAAATAATATGAAACTATTAACTAGTTTAATTCTAGTAATTTGGATTAACATCCTTAATCTGAACATACAATACAATGCATTTTAGCAAAAATGAATTCGCTGGGTCATATTATTACAATATGGATTTATATCATAAACAAAATTTGTTATAAAAGTTTTGTGTACTTTTTTGTGCTTTTAAATTAAAAGGTTAAAAATGTGATCATATCTAAATCGTTATTTTATAATAAGACTAACTTAACGAATGTTTAAACTTTAAAGTGTATAGTGCATAAAGAAACAATGTAAGAAATATTTTTTCTAATCTCACTAAGAATTTGGGTTGAAAATATAATTTTTGATAACATGTTCTACACTGCCTTAACTCTATTGACTTTTTATTTTACATTAAAAAATGTAGATATCGTTAGTATTCATAATTGGTAATGTTTTTAGAAGTTTAGACAACATACCTATAAATAATATAATAAGAATAAGAATTGTTTCAATCTTAATTAAGTAAAATATTAAATTGTTGCTTCTTCTTCATAATATTGTTTTTTTGTTATTTTATGCTCGGAGGAAAATGTGTGTAAAATTATCACGAATGAGTGTACCGTTTATTTAACCGTTCTATGTGAACGTTGAAAAGTACGAGTTCATCAAGGTAGCGAGACGCGTTTGTTACACTATTTGTGTCTTTGATTGTGCGGTGAAGGACGAAGGTGAACGTAATAAACGCGTTCGGTTGCACAGCGATTGCACTTGCAAATATTTTGATCTTAAACTCACATTTTATAATTATTATATACAAAATTAAACAAATGTATGACGTGATTAATATAATTGTTTTGTCTTGAGGTTCTGTGTAATGTTTGAAATAATTCGATTCTTTAAATGTAGATTTATTCTCTGTTACTGACCTTGACAAGGGCCTTTCAAATGTATAAATCTTCATACATGTTTTAAGCATGATGGTGGATGAATACGGTTATTTCCACTGTATGTAAATCGTATTATTGCTACGATGACTTTACGAAAATCTTGTTTACCTTTCGATTAATGACTCACACAATTACTTTAATGTTTCTTTTAGGTCGTAAGCAGTATTTATCTAGTCGTTTGAAGAGAATATCAAAGTTTAGCACAGAGGAAATAGCAGATGAATAAATATAACAATAATGATGTTCAATGTGATGAAAGTAGTAGTATTTGGAAAGTTTTTGGGTATATTTATAGTTTAAATTTTGATGATGACAAATTTTGAATGCTTTTTTTGAAACTACGATAGAAACTATAAATTTATCTGTAATTCACGATTTAGGCAGTATAATCGTTATAAATATAAAAACTTTAGTTATCTCCGAAGTATTAATTAAATTTGACCAAACCACAAACTAATTATTTTTTCTGTTTCGAGGACACGGCTATCATCATAACCGTGACTAAGCACTACTTTATTAGTGTTTGATAGGGTAATGTTTCCATCGAATAATTGGATATAGCTATTAAAAAAATTGACATGTAAATTAAACGAACCCTAGAAATAACAAATTCCAAGAAACTCTTTTATTTACATAATTTCATAACGTCAAGATTTAATTAGGAGAAATGTCACACAAATACCCGCACTTTTACGTCTAAATCCGATAATATCAGAGAGGTACGCTGTTGCTTTCCATCACAACATAAACATGATTTGTCAGAAAGACATTATTAATACGCTCTCAGTATAAATTATACTAATTTTGTTTTTACAAAAAAGAGGACATATCAGACACATCAAGGGAGGGTCACTTTAAAAATAAAATATTAATAATATAAAAACTGTCACTAATACATCCACAATTAACAAAATGTGTTAAAAGTACATATTTCTCGATAAAAATGTAAGCGACGATAAGATATTGTGGCTTACGATAAGATAAACCATACTTCGTTTTCAACATATTACACATATATTCAAAACAAATATAGTCTCTGGAGTAGCTAATGCTAAATTTTATTAAATAATTTATTATTAAAGAAAGTCATATTTTTAAATATTTTTTTTAAAGGAAATCGTTCAACAAAGAGGTGGTAAATAGTAGAAGTTTTGTAGCCTTATAATTGATATAAAGATTTTTATGTTTCGTAATCCGTCTATACGTTTTCGTGTAACGTGTGAGGTATGGGGCAAATTGTTAATATTATCTTTTAGTACAGACAAGACACATAAAATAAAACGTTGTATTATTAACTTGGTGCATACATAAAACAATTTGGGACCGCCGCCAGCCACAAGGAGATATGATCTTCGGGTGAGCGTTGAGCAAATCCAATTTCACTGCACTCCAATATGCACATACGAGGGACGCACTAACACATGAGGTCACAACACTATATTATCACTGTTTTTGCAATTTTCCCACTGCAATCCAAGTAAGCACTGCAATCCTTTGAGTGGCGATTGGCTGTGGTCGGTGGCGGCGGCGGCACCAATACTTTGTGCGGATGCTAATACTAGACATGCTTGGGACAAGTATGTAATCGTATTCATAATCACCGTAACATTGCAAGCTCGAAGCAAATACTCATGGATAATTTTTCATTTCAGGAGTTAGTCAGTAGCTGACAGTAAATGCACAATGATTGGCGACCGTCCACCGTCTTTAGGTAGGTCGCAGCGGGGACCATCTGCTTGCATCATAAATCATTTTCCTCATACAACGTGCTATAGTTACCTGTACGACGGTTCATAGTCGTAATCAACCTTTCTTATAGTAGATAATAAATGAATTTAGAATTAAAATAGGTTTATGTGACACCGGCAGATGGTAATTAGCCTACTGAAAGCGATACTCACGAGAGATGAAACCGCGTAGTGGAGGCTGGCGCTGACGTTGAATTCACGGAGGATGATGAACCTGAGTAACCAGAGCCGGCGGGTGAGGAGCCGGCCGATGGCGCTCCCGCTGCTGTGGGTATCGCGGTCGGCTCGTAATACTCAGTGGTAAGTGTTCGTTCGTCCAGCACGTGCTCGATGTTATGCGCCTTCGAAGCGGACTTGATGTCCATAAAGGCAACAGTGGCACAAACACCGCTATTAGAACCCCCACTGGCACCCGTGCTTGCGGTCTCCATTCGACCCAATAACTTGACATTCTGGACTCGGCCATAACTGCAATGAACAGACACTTTATAGCTTACAACTATTATAATATATACATCAAACATTCTAGTTTGTACACGGCAAAGCTACAAGAACATCAATACTACAATCGCCATCAATGAGTTGGTGAAGCGTGATTAACATTTTGATGAACACATATATTTATTAAATAAAACTAAAATATAAAAAACTATAATTCCATTTTAACCTTTGATAACATTAACATTCCTTGTACAACAAATAAGCATTCGAATAAATGAAACATCCAAGACTGGATATTTAAGATAACATTAAGGCCAACATACACACATACATTTAACAATGGAAATAAGATTATAAGCTGTGCAAAAGTTTGTCTGTTTCTTGATGTTGATTGAGGATGATTATAATCCCGAAGCACGATTAACGACTAAGTCAGGTTACACATAATATGCATACTAAAATCTAAATTCTAGAAGTTAGAACTAAACTAATACAGAAGAGAAGCAACACACCGGCTTAATATTCTTTAATCAAATTATTAAAGTCGAATAAATTGACTGGCCCCACGCGTGCAAAGAAGCGGGTAAGCCAATTTACTAATTATATAAGACGTTCGAAATATTGTGCAATACGGTAAAGAATAGAAATATAACGAGGATTATAATTAGTTCAACACGACTGTTGAGTGCCGCAGCATTACGCATATTGAATTATGAACACAAGCATGCGACTGACTCGCTAGCCGGCCCCGGATCGTGAAGCGTTGCGTCGCACTTGGCGTCTCCAATCTCCATTGTGAGTCGAGCTGTCATGCTGACTGCGTGCATAGCAAATACAAAAAATGCGCCGTTGCCGCACTTCACCCGATATCTACTGACTGTGTGCGACGTTGCCGATTCGACAAACTTGTTTCTTCAGCTTATTTATGTAGTAGTAGGTACCTACGGCAATGTATTTTTTGTCTAATGTTTTATGGCTGTTATTAAACTGGTTTCTTTGAAGTTTGAATGCTAAATTACAGCATACAAATTAATTCAGTGTATAAAATAGCAACATCTTTGTCGACAATTTAACACGTAATGAATTATTGCTAGAATTTGCTTAACACAAATAAAACTGATACCGTTTTGTGCGAAGGGCAATAAATAAAGCACTGTATACATATTTATAATTTATTTCTCTGCACATTCAATATATATTCTAAAATGTTATTCCTGCCATTTGTTACTATTTTAAAGTCCCATAAACAAGATAGTGTCAGAAAAGCAAACAGAAATACATAGGTATATTAATATAAAAATACTATTATCTGCGAACCAAGCATTATAAGTCTAAAATATATTGATAACAAGATTTATATAAACTATAAATTATTGTGCTCGAGTGTATATGGTACCAAAGAATGATTAAATCGGTCGATGTCTAGAGCGACGTTGCCAAGTTTACTTCAACATGGCCGCGCCCGCTGTGCCCGTTTCCGTGTGAAACCAATTCAATGCGTCTGTGGCGGTGTGTAAGGGTGCTTATGTGTGTGTGTGATGATAATAATAATAAAGGCATTTGTAGAAGTGCGACGACGAACGGCCGAGCGGGGCCGCGACCGGCACGAAACGTATCGAACAGGATGCGGAGAAAGAGTGGAGGGGGGGAGGTTATACCGGCTCAATGACGTCAGCCTACTTTCTGAATAAAGATATAATACTCGTGAAGTTCTATCTAATAATATTCGATATACTCGTCTTTTTAAGTATTTATATATTAAAGACAATATTTACTATCAGATAAATAACTACGGTAGAATCCCAACCGAATCTATTAAAATATATAATTTAAGAGACGCTGAAAATATTGTTCCTGTATTAAAAACGAATTCAATATCATAATTCTAAATTCAAGATGAATATTATGCTTTTCTTGTAAACAACTTTATGGTAATTGGCAGCTAATATTTAAAACTAATTGCTGTAGTAGATACACTTTACATAATAAATTATATTGATTCTTTTTTTAAAGCTACAATAGACGCAAATATAACATGGTACTCTGAATTCGTCGTATCAAAAGTTCAAAACCAACCACTACGAACTATCTATTAAAATTTATTAAAATTAATCGTTATTTATATCGCAGTGCTCCACACCCAGCGACGTAACAGCTTGTTCGGTTCGATGACCTCTGGACTAAGAAAAAATAAGTTTGATAAGCGAGTATTCAAACTTTCTCCTGAGTAATAGTGTTTGTACTTGTACATATTAAACCGGCTTTTTAAATATTAGATCAATAACTAAGAATAAAATTACGCATACCTAACAGCTTGTTTTCTTATATTTAATACTGCAGGTAATCTGGACAAAAGATATTGCAAGATCTTAAAAACATAGGCACAATATTAAGGGATAGCATTAGGGTTTCTATCTGGCGGGTCGGAGCTAGCAATTGCCCGGGTAGCGTGCGCAGGTCGATAAAGCAAGTACTGGGGTGGAGCCACACAATGCCGCACGGAATGGTACCCCGTACTGTCACCGCGCTAAAGTTGCATAACAATATAACATTACTTCAACAGAGGGTTCGTTAATTTTAAATACGGTTAAAAGTATTGTACATCTTAAATGAGGAATTTTTAAAACGTATCGTGTTAAAAAAATTGAAACCCGTACTTATTAATGAATAATAAGTAAATAATAAAAAAATGTATTTATATATAAATAAATACCATTGAATATATAGGACGCGATAGTATATCAATAAACCTACATAGAATATGTAGATAAAAAGTAACATTCATATTTGTAGGTACCGAAAGTCGAGACTGAGACTCAAGAACGGAGAGCCGTTTCGAATTATCTAAGGCGACGTTGCCGCACTTCTCGGTTGTGGGCGCCGCGCCATCGTGCAACGCTGAGCGGCGAGCGCGGCTATATACAATATTATGAACGGTCTCAAGCTCATAAGGTGTGTCTGTAAATTATTACTTTTACAAAAATTTTATAATGTTCATTCCTTCTAGTTAAAGTGAATTTAAATGATTTTTATAGTGTTAATTAATTATTTTTTTAATAAGCATTTATATTCTATGTAGCGTAATTTAAACGGTTGTATAAAAATTTCGGTTAGAATAAATAATAAGTAACAAAATATGTATCATAATATTCATTCATTACGCACGTTTTTTGTGCTCACCTAAATTCAATGCTACTATTTTGAAGCTGTTTGGTAAGGTTTAGTAAAATTTAAAAATAAACATAGAACGTAACCAAACAGTACTTTCTAATAGATACAATTTTAAAAACATAGAGTTCAATGACTCTACAGTTTGTAATTCGTTTGCGAGCCTACCTACGCTTTTTTAGAGCGCGACATTGCAAAACAATCGAGTTGTAACCAACATTTTTATTTACGTATGAAAAGTTTCGTCAACTATTAAAATTTTAAATGCAGATTGCTTTTTATGTGAATATGATAATTATATTGCGGCCTATATATATTACGTCATCCACACAAGACAACGTAAAAAAAGCATGAATAATTCTGCCAAAACGAATTCTACTAATAGGAAAGATTTACATACATTTAAGACTGTATATTATACTATTTATACTATTATGGGACCGGGCCGTTAAATGGAAAGAAAAATCTGTATTAGAAAAAGAAAAGGTTATTTCAGACTAGTGTTAGCAATTACATAAAAATCAATCCTTATTTGAACGCTATTGCGCATAGTCTTTATTATTTTCGTCTGACGTCTTTTGCACCAGTAATTATGTTGTATTTTTGACTTATTTAACTCATATCTTGCGATATTGAGGCATCTTCGTGATAAAACACATGCAAGCAAGCGGAATTTGTAAAAAAAAAGAACTGATTTCTTGGAAAGTTCGGTATGTATGATGAGCACCGACAGTCGAATTTATTTCTCGCTAGGACAATAAAGTGACAAAACAACGTACGCAGGCTCCGCACTTTTAACTAATTTCGGCAACTTAAAAAGTAATTTTTAGTATTTAATTGTTGTCATTATTGAGGGCAGCTGTAATACTATGTACAGTGTATCATTGTATGGAAGACAAGCTAAACCACCAAAAGCCGAGTGATTTCGACGCTTTAGAAGCATCATGTTACATGGAGTTTACACTGTATATATAACAACGTGAGGACAAAACGAATGCAAAAACACAATGAACCATAAAATGGTTTAATCAATTTTATGTTTTGAATGATTTTTTAAGGCATACTATCTACGTAGAGGAGATGTTGAAAGCACACAACGTTTTTCTTACAGACCCAATTTAGGACTTGTTTATATCATAATTTATTTGATCAAAAGGTGGAGTCGCGTATCTGAGAGTTGACTAATAGTGTCGGTTACTTTTCGTGACTGAGGATAATTTCTTAACCGGAAATAATTTAATTAAACCTCCCAGTAAGTATATGTCTACTTATGTTTTGCCTTATATATTTATGTTTTGAGTCAATTCAAGCATTTGCGCATAGGTAAATGCAGTAATGAAGTCTATTAAATTTGCTCACCTTACAGTGAGTTCTTGGTGAGACATTGATATTTCTTGGATTTATAATTCTTATTATATTATATTTATTATTATTTACACGAACAGGATAAACTATGCATAGTTGACTTGATTTATCTAAAAACTTATTATAAGTTTATAACACTACCCTTATTCGATAGAATATGTAAAAAATGAAAATGCTTGTACCTTTAGGAGCTTTTATTAAATTATAAATTAATATAATACAGAAAACCAGCTAAAAAGAAAGATTCACCAAGGAAGGTACAGAATAAGGATATAAATTTATTACTAATTTTAATTGTAAATGAAATTTCATGGACGTCAATAACACGGCGCGGTTTTGGAATACTTGCTGGAATACCTGGATTTTTTTTGTTTCTCGAGTGTTTCAAATCTTATATTTAGCGTGTACCCCGAAATAATCCACCGTGGTAGTTGTTCACATACGGGCAACATCTGCTGTCGTCAACTGTAAGCTTTTCTTTTACATCCGAACTTTTAACAGTGACCTTTATTTTAAAATTGTTGCAGCGATATCAATGCATGCAAATCTTGCATGATTTGATATCGTACGTTACTTATTTGATACATTAGGTGCTCACAATAAACACGTTCATATGTTTTCTCTCTCAAACTGTACAAAATGAGTCAAAGCACATAAAAACGAGAATACCGACAGAACAAATACATGCACGAGAGGACCATGTAAATCTGAAATTTAAAGTTTGTTTACCTTCTTAACCTTGCTTAAGATTAAAATAGTAAATATAACTTTTACCTTTGTAGTCGATGATTTATATTACGTATGTCGATTGTCGTGGCATATTTTGAAATTCATCACTTCACTTTATAACATCAACATTGAGATATCGTCATGATTAACCAGGCCACAATGACCAACAACGTATTAACAGCTAAACTAAACACAGCGACTTCACAATGTGGCCAATCATTAGTGATGAATAAAAAGTGATGTTTTATTAGGAGCCAGGCTCAGAACTACGTGTTTGGCCTGAAAGATTTACTCGTGAGCTTCGCTCTCATTCGTGGTGATTCGTTTAGTTAACAAAAGAAGGTAGATGAGCAAATTAGATATAATAGCGTGGAATGGTTAAGACGTTGATTGGTATAACCCTAGTGGACGATTCTTTATATTTTAGTTGGCCCTTACATAAATACGTGCGTTTTATGAAGTGATCGATTCATGAAACGGTTGAATGAGGACGACATAGATCGCGTATAAATTTTTTGAGAGCATAAATTTATTTAATGCGTAATTCGTATCTAAATCACACGATATATCAAAATATACAATCTCTCCTTGAGCACAGATATCAAAACTTGAAACAGAAATAATGGTAACGACTCTTGAATCTAAATCTAAGTTGGAATGACATTCTGGAATATAATAAAGGGTCTATATATTTCTATCGTTATACTTATATTGTGTATCTAACACATGTAAGTTAACTTACCCATCTCCTTGTAACAAACGTTTAAAGAAATATATTGTATTCCTGAAACATAATCTATTATGTCAATCGTTGGGACTGCAGATTTTAAGTATACTAGGTAGTTTTATAGCCAATAATAAAATTAAAACTAGAAAGTTACGTTGTACGTTAAACAAAATATACAGCTGGAAGGACTGGAATGTACAATGGCGTCAACGTGTTTGCCTACTTATATATTTTATTTTATTTAAATTGTATGATTCATAAAAGCTTAAAAAAATATAATATTTAGTGGCAGCGTCCTTATCGAGGCATAGCCCAATCCCCCAAGAGTCGATTTTGATTACTTTTGTCGCAGATGTCATCTAACGTAGACGATGTTTATGAAAAGACCCCTATGGACGCGTGAATAGCTAGTCATTTAACTTTATTTCAACCCAGGTATAATCTCGTGCATCGGTTCGCTATGTACGTAAACATTATACGTAGGATACGTTAATGCTATATTTTTCACTTAACTAACAATATATATTTATTGATAATTATAAGGAAATACGTATTTCTAAAAAAATTAAATGTGTGTTTAACACTTGAGTACGAAAAGAGAACTTTGTCTTGAACTCGTTTGTCGATATTAACATATGTATTTGTTATGGATTCAGTAATGCTCCAATTCTGATGGTTTCCTAAATCTTATGTTTAACAACAAAGACCTCGATCTCATAAACAGTTTGGAACTACCTACAAAATTACGTATACAAAAATTCTAAATATATTACTTGATTTGCCATGTTGAGCATCGGCTGATAGTTTGTGTGGCTTCTCAATTCCACAAGAGATTGTATGTATTATATTTTACCAACATACATTTTGATGTTATTATTTGCCTTGTTTGTCAGTGAATAACTAACATAATTAGTAATTAACGTCATAAATATTAATAAATTATAGTCGATTAGGTAATTATATACAATAGTACTCAATGAACGAGTGGATATCCCTGTAAACTTTGCGCTAAAAATTGAAGTACACACTATACTATATTTGTACATAGTATAATGTAGTATAGTAATATGTATACTAGATATATCGTAACGCTAGATGTATTATGTATACAAGACTTGCATTGGTCGTGAAAGCTATAAAACGTTTATTTGAAGTGAAAATATCGGTCATGAAATGTGTAACCCTGCAAAGTAAAACGTTGTAGCTTGCCTGTATTCGTAGGTACTTGACAACGCCATTTCCGAGTCTGACGCATTATTCAAATGCCTTATTCATTCTTTTGATCAGGTGTTTGTAAGACGTAAGTATAGTTAATTTTAAGCTAGGAGGCGATTTATATTAGTGTTAACTTAAGAATTAGAGCTAGTGATTGACGTACCGTTTAAAGTGTTCTCTTATTCGATCTTCACGTATGCTATCGGGTAAGTTTCCAACCCACAGGTGCCGAGTCTCTCTAACCATCTTGCTTCGAACTCCACATTAGGAATCATTACCCGTCCGCGTCACTACGTGGCAAAAATCAATTTTGCACACCACGGTGCTTTGCACATTTTGATTTAAACACTTTTAAAACACTAGAGAAAACATGTCGATTTCACACAAGTTGCACTTTTTCACTTAACAACACAAATCTTTGACTTCACGACATTCGAAATTTTCTCACAGATCACACTTCACTATATAAACACATAACGTAATAAACGCGAGCGTACTCTTTGCAGCTCTCGAATTGACAGTGAAGCCAGCTTCGACGCGAGTTTGCCGATAAACCCCGCCTTCTGACCGCTGCCGCGCAAAGTGGAGTGGGGTGCCCTGTAGAGAATACGGGTAAATTCCCATAAAAGTATATGAAAATGGCTAAATTTTTTATTTTAAATAAGATATTATATTAGAAATTTCAAATTCTTTAGAACTGTAATATAAATAAGTTAAATTGTGTGCAGTTCATTTCGGTTCAACGTATCCTTTCGTTTCATATAATGACACGAAAAGTATTTTGCTAGATTCCACAAGAAATTTTCTCAAAACTAATTATCGAGCCATTATCTATACTGGGACATTAGTTTTAAGGACTTTTCTGTAACGATTATATGAGAAATATCTTAAAGAAAAAGGAGTAAATGTGCCGCTATTTCAGATCCGCTGGCCAGTTTACCCAATATGCAATCTGTCTCTCTCGTTTATAGATACTTCTGTTCCACTTGCACTTACTATCAAAGGTAAAAGTGTTGCAAGCGTGTCGTAAACAACAAATTCTTTGGAAAATATAACAATTGATTCTGCTTAAATGATATCGAACGAAAAGTGTGTTAAAATTAGTATTTGAGGTATGTTTAATTTTTATTATGCTAAAAGTACAACACGTGATGATGATTATAATATCTAGCCATAAGGAAGACTTGGTAAAAAATTATATCACTTTTAATGTTGTTGTTTTTTAATTATTAATAATATTAAAAGTGATATAGCTAATTAATTGATAATATTTCGAAGTGTTTATATAATACATATGTATATGTCCTGTGTATTTAAAACTAGCTAATTAGTTGATATAATCCCAGGAAAAAGTCAATGTTATTGCTGTTGATTAGTTTTATATTCACAAGAACTCCTAAAATATTCGAAATACTTAATTATATTTAATAAAAATAAACAAAATTTCAGTGGCGTTTACCTAACTTTTAATGTAATTTATGTGTTTTAGTTTTTTGTAATATTTCTATTGTAGATAATTACGCCGCTTTGTGTTGCTAAAACATGTCGTTTTCCGAACCAGTGTCACAGTGTATTGGTACTACATTATAAGTGAAACTTTTTAGGAGATTTGAACGTAAGAAAGAAAGAAAGAACTATAACTATACTAGTGCTAGTGCACTTTATTTTACCTGAAGTAAAAAAGGGTGCGTGTACTTATGTACGCGCGTAAGAAGTTATACTTCTTTGGCATTATTAAAAATACTTTTTGATTGCATGCAAATAATTAATTACAATTACATAATCAAAGACTGGAAAAGGAGTCATTATAGTCAATAAAGTTCAGTTTACATTAAATGAATAAATATTTATTATTATTCTCTTACATTAAGTGTAACATAAATTCTATTATTATTCGAATGTTGTTTTTAAATTATGTCCAATGCCGTAGCATCTTCCGTGGGCAACTTCATTCTGTTAATTTTGTCTCACGGTGCGCGCGCATCGTAAAATTTCACTCTCATCAATTTTTCATAACGCGCCTAAAGAAGTATAACTTCAATAAAGTGCACTAGCCCACACACAGGATTCCCTGTGTTGTAGGCAGCCAGTTTCTTCCTTTTGATATGTTAACTGTACTTGACAATAATTTCTACATAACACAATTTATAATTAAACTATTGTTGCGCAATAAGTATATTTTCTGTATTAGCATAGGTTATGTTGACAAGATGTTGTTTAAGATTTTTGAAACGTTAGTGAAAATTTTGTTTTTAAGAAAGTGGTTAAAGCTGAAAGGCAGGAGAAAAAGCATTGGGCGAAGAAAATGCGTGTTTTGCGTTGTGTATGAAGTGGTGTGGTCTGTGTTTGTTTCTAAAAAAAGTCTGCATATTGCTATTAAGTGTAACCGTTAAAAGTTGTACAATTTTGGATTTGAGTAGCGAAAAGGTTTCCTATAGGATATCTTAAGAATGGCACGTTGGGTAGGTACACCCAATTTTCAGCATTGAAGACGATGCCGCTCTATACAATACCGATATATTATGTGTGTATATGTATGCTTACTACTTCTACTTAACTGTAGGAAGACATATTACCGACTTATGAGATGACCAGTAACCCTAAAAATATATGTTCAATGTATAAAATATAGACGGTTAACTCTCGCTTGTTTTGTCGGCAGTGGGAACTGGGAACGGTACACTTGTGATATTGAATTTCCCATTTTAGATTTAGTTTTTCTTGTAATTATTGTACTTTAATAAATAAATAAAAATAAATAAGTACATTGTTTAAACCTAGACAAAATAAAGAATATTTTATTTTTACTACACGTTTCATTATCGTTTTAATCGCAAACATATATTTTGTGATTTAGGGTGTGATTTAGAACTTATCGCTAAGTACGTCTCACTTATGTCAAATCCAAAGGACGTTGAGTTTTTGATTATTGTGATATATCTGAATTGAGCTGTGTTGGCCTAGTAGCTTCAGCCTGGGACTCTCATTCCTGAGGTCGTCCCGGCTGTACACCAATGGAGATTCTATGTACGCATTTAACATTCGCTTGAACGGGGAATAAAAACCTCGTGAGGAAACCGATATGTTAGACCCAAAAAGTCGACGGCGTGTGTCAGGCACAGTAGGCTGATCACCTATTAGATTAAAAAATCATCATGAAACAAATTTAGAAATCTGAGGCCTAGACCTAAAAGAGGTTGTAGGGCCACTGATTTTTTTTGATATATTTAAATAGCAACTACTGCTTAATAGTACATACTTAAAATTGATAGCTATGTAAACTCGACAAACTGATAGGGTTACATTCGCATGTATTAACAGAGTTCTGGGCCGAAATTGAATTATTCTATTATAGTTATTTATCTAATGTACGACTATACCAGATATGGCAACCGAGGGCAACGGAGGGCGGCACCGGTTTTGCTATCGCAGCTATCCTGCGGTTCGGGCCGGCTTTTACAGTTATTAAAACAATTTTAAAAAAGCTAAGTTTATTACTATAGTATTAAAAAAGAGATGTTGAGATATCAATATCATTTTCCTCATACTTTCAACATTTGATTAAATTTCGGTATATCAGTCATTGTGAGATCTATTAAAATTTTGATATAGAGGTATTTGAAACCAATTATTAAAATGCATCATTTGTTAAATGATAATAATAATACGTTCCTTAGTGACAGTTTGAAAATATATAGGGCCGCTTTTCAAACGTTAAACGCCAGTACTACTACTTGATCATGTCAGATGTCAGAACTTCTACAGTTATAGTTATCGATTGACAATTACGTTAACAGCTGATAATTTTTGACACTTTACACCAGTGACAACTTATATAATCTGTGAAGTGTGAACATCTTTCAAAAGCGGAAAAAACAATGTCTTGTATATTTTAATAATTATTCTCTGAATAATTATGAATCTGATCTTTAAAATTTCGTCTTAGTAACAATAATACTTTGTAAAGTATCCTTATCTATTATGTTCATAAATAATTTTCTCTAAAATGTTTACCAAATGCTTTAAGTCATTTATGTTAAATAATTCCCGATATTTACTACGATCTAGGATATATTCTACTAAAAATGCAATTACACCGAATGATGGAGTCCTTCTGAGTGAAACCTGTGTGAAGAGACTGAAAGAGCTATGTACTGATAAGATCTTTTTGAGATTATGCGTAGAAAGCGGGGGCTGTTCTGGCTTCCAGTATAAATTTCATCTAGACGACCAGCTATCAAATGAGGATAAGTATGTAGGCCGATAATGTTCTAGTATAAGCATTATATATATTACAGTGATATAGGAGAACCTATAAAAATGTAATACTGATTGTTCACTGGAACTTTACATATTATATTGGCTTTATCAATTTTTAATGTTTAGAATTGTATTGCAACTTACAAATAAGTGACAAATAAAAGCATAAATTAAAATTTACAGGTCTATGCTTAAATATAAATATTTGTGTACCTTTTCAAAGTTTACATAGTCTTTTGTACTTGTGATAACTAGAAATGTTGCTTATCTTAAATTTAACACTCATTTGAAATAATTTGTTGATAAATAAACATCATTAACATGGGTTAAATGTTGAATCTCAGTAGCGTTAATAAAATAAACATAATTACATTAATTTCTTATTTTATATTCTTTTAGGATCTTTGAAAGAGAAGGTGTTAAATTAGTGATTGATGAGACATCATTGGATTACATCAAGGGTTCAACTATCGACTACCATACAGAATTAATTAGATCTGCTTTTAGAGTTGTGCAGAATCCGAACGCAGACATTGGCTGCTCGTGTGGTGCCAGTTTTTCCATCAAAATTGATTAGAACATGTCATAATTCTTATACCTGTACAAATGTAATATATAGCTCTAGACTAGGTTATTAATTATATAGTGAAATCTTTTTTCTATTGTTTTTTTATATGTATGTACAAAAATGTGTCTTTTTCATTTTATTTGCTTGTACAATGTACATACTGGTCAAAGTTAGTAGATAACAATTGATGGAGAATTTTAGTGGTTAATTAAATATAGTATATAAGTCTGTTAAATTGTTTATTGAAAGGGAACTGAATATTGATAAATAATAGTTATAATCAATTATTTAGCAATGCTTTTGTTTTTTTGGGTACTTTCTTTTCCTTATGATATAAATTGTCTATGAGAAAAACCAGTTAAAGCAGACAAGCTTAAAATAGAGTGACAATCTTAACCTTACACTAAGAATGTAGCAGCCAGATAATCAATTTTTTATTTTGCGTTTTTTACTTACCTATTCTGAAATATGCAAAAAACATGATAAATCTGAATGATTCACTTTTGTGAATGCATATTGGGGTTAAAATTATCCTCTATCACCTGATAACATGAATATGTTAAATTACTAATAACCCTGTTTAATTAAATAAATCATTAAATTTCTCTACATAAAAAGATATAATATATATTTTATTTTACATACTTAACTGGTTTTTTTAATAAATTTATATATTGGTTACAGTTTATTGCATAAATTTTCAGTCAATAGAGGAAATAATTTTGTGTAGTGAATAAACTCCAAACAGCTGAAACGGATCTTGATAATTCTTTTACTTATAGGATAACATTATATGAGTAACCCATAGTTTTTTCTATGTTGCTTTTATTCGCAAGATCTGAACAATTAAATATTAAAATGTCTGAAAAAAATATTCAACTCGGAATATTCCCAATGCTCATACAACTGTAAAGTACGATTGTTTGTCTTAGAAAAAACTAAAAAGTCTCCTAAGTCCTATGGCGTGTTTTTTTACATAGCTATTATAATTTGTAGCCATTTTGCATTTAACTACTACTTAATTACTAGAGTACTGTCACAGTGTGTGACAGTGACTGTGGCAGAATGTGTGGTTTAAAATAAAACTCCCAGTAAAGTTCTACAGATAAAAACTTTATTTGCATTTCATGTAGTAAATAATTAGGATACTAAGTAATGAGATATTTTGAAGACTTCGGAGACCATATAAATATTACTGGGAAATTGTGGCCCATACGTTGTCTAGCTTAGTTGGCAATGAAAGCATTGCATCGTTTTTGTTTGTGGAATTGCCAGCAGATCTGAAATAACAAAACCATGAATATTTTCGACGCTTATGTAATATATTACTTTAGGCTAGATCAGAGTTCCCCAAACTTTTTTGTGTCGTAGACCCCTTGCCATGATTTTCCGTGTTGGGTAGACCCCCTACTTACCTGATATTGATTTCCTGTAAATTTCTAACTGTAGTGAAGTTTAGTGTTAAAAACTTAAAGTAACAAATTGGGGAACTGAGAAAATTCGCCCCGTCCAATATTTTGCTTCATTAGTTTAACTCTGGCAAGAAACTCTGATAAGATGGACTTTGTTTTAATCAAATTTAAACTGTAATTGCAAATTATATATTTTATAAACAAATCTGTTAAATAGGCGATGTCTGTTTTCCTCTATCAGTGTATGTGTTCAGATCCACTATCGTGGACCCCCATTTTCATTTCATGGACCCCCAAATTTTTTTTCGCTGACGTAGACCCCTTGCAGGTTGTCATAGACCCCTAGGGGTCGATATAGACCACTTTGGGAATCACTGGGCTAGATCATGTGAAGGGTTTAGTGATTAACAGACTCTTAAAGTATATTTCTTTTAAATCCTTAAAGCCTTCTTCGCTGCTTACTGAGAAGTGTGTTTTTTATTTGTAACAGGTTACCAGTTCAATGATCCGTATTGTGTACCGTAACTTGTTGTACCTACATATCAGGTTTAGACTTAAGGGCCCGTTCAAGTATTACGTAAGCACTATAGGGTGAGGGGGGTCTTTGATTTTCTTATTTGGTGATCACGTCAACAGCAAATATTTACTTTTTTACACATATTACCTACACATTGTCTATGCTTGAAAAAAAAATTCATTTTCGAGGCTTCCTAAAAAAAATATTACCTTTATGTACTATTATTTTTGAGAGCTTTGCTTACTTTTGCTGACAAGTAGGATAAATTGCAGTAAAACTGCTTACGTAATACTTGAACGGTCCCTATTACATCTAGTTGCAACACAATACTCAGTTTCACTATTCAGTAAGGTTTTAATTATTAAATTGTAGATCACGTATAGTTTTTGTTGGTAAATATTAAATAATGCTTGGCTGTGTCGGAATCCTAAGATATAGATAATATAAAAAGCACAGATTTCTGTATTACGATTTACATCAAAAGTAAGTTGGAAAACTATTGTTATATGAATTTTTCACGCTTCTACATGCTATGGTTACATTAATACAAACCACAGTTGTTTTCAAATCTATCATTTCATGATTTAATATTCTTTATTCTTTAAATACAATTTGTTTAAATATCTAGTATGAAAAATAAATAATATACTTACTGCTGCAATTCCCCATTGAAAGTTGAAGCATCGTTAATTTTCTTAACGTTATGGGGTGAGTAGCGGTTGTAAAATCCCCAGATACTGTTCATCAACTTGCTGTTGTACTTCAGGGGTGTGAGTTCCATCACTGCAAAGTGCATGGATTATTTTAACTACACACACACACACACACAACTATGGCTACAGCTTAAAAAAGCGACTTGGAATATATTGCCGACAGAAAGGTGCTAATACCTGCATTTTCATTATCGGACGTCAAGGTGAAATATAATATACCATCTGTATCACCTCGACGTCCGTCGTTCCACAACTGAGCGTTTTTAAGGCAGTTTTTGCCGCGCACCACCGCTATGTGGAACCAGCTGCCCACAAAAGTATTTCCGAACCAAATCGATTTAGGGTTCTTCAAGAAAAGAGCGTACCAATTCTTGAAAAGCCGGCAACGCACTTGCGAGCCTTCTGGCAATATCCATGGGCGGCGGTATCACTTAACACAAGGTGAGCCTTCTGCGGTTCTGCCCGTTTGTGGTAACCGCATGGGGTATTGAAAATTCTGTATTAATTTCAACAATTATTTTAATTTATAGAGAAGTACGTCTCTTGATCTGTATCTAGTGCTTAATCGCTCATTGACTAATTGACATTGTCAATGGTTAATATTAAATGGTTGCTTAAGGCCCTATCCCAGCTGCTGTGTCAGTGTTTCTGGGTGGATTGCGGGGCGCAGTGGAGTGCTCCACACTGAGGCGCGCCGGCCAGTAATAATAATTAGTTATGTAAAACATTAAAGTATAGTAGAAGATATTTAAAAAATAGCAAAGTAATATAAAATAGACATACCAATGTCATAATCATAATGTCAATAAAGAACTTATGACCTAAAAACTCTTCCACATATAAAGGCATCTTTATAATTTTATATAATTTAAAACTATAATAACTTCTGGAAAAGTGATTAAACTTTGTTACCCATGGCGTAACAATTTATAAAATACGTCGTGGTGCAACATGCAGGCCGTGCCGTGTTGGATCCCTCGGTAGGCTTGCTTTAAATGTTTTAAATAATTTTGGATACTTTTTCACAACTTCTTCTCTGAACTTGGTATTGTCAAAATACAAAGTTCGTAAAAAAAATTCTACAGCTCAGCTAAGAGGTCACCCATAATAGGCCTAATAAATTTATTCACATCTTTCCCATAAAAGGATACAGCGCAGAACTAAGACAACATAACTGCATTAAGAAAAAATTCCTGCATTTTTAGAGGCCACTTCACAACACGAATTTTGGTTTTATCCCAGGTCTTACGCTATTTCAATTTTTTTATGTAATAGGAGGCAAACGGGCAGGAGGCTCACCTGATGTTAAATGATACCGCCGCCCATGGACACTCACATTGCCAGAAGGCTCGCGTTGCTGGCCTTTCAAAAATTGGTACGATCGTTTCTTGAAGGACCCTAAGTCGAATTGGTTCGGAAATACTTCAGTGGGCAGCTGGTTCCACATATTGGTGGTGCGTGGCAAAAACTGCCTTAGAAAACTCTCAGTTGTGGAACGACGGACGTCGAGATGATATGGATAAAATTTTCGACCCAACTTACATTTTGTATGGTAGAACTTCGTAGGTTCCCCCCCGCCTTTCTTAATGTTTGATACCTTCATATCACGTTGTGTTTCCCTAATTCGGGCAGCAGAGAAAGCAGACGGTGGAATTGACGCCATCAGTTCGCAAGCTGGAAATTTAATCATGAAATCGTTATATCACCTAACCGAATGCCGGATCTTGAATTACGAGGCAACTGTGCATTTAAGTAATTGATTTTATAAATCATCAGGCGCTGGGCTACTGAAAAGCGTATTGAATGACTAAATATTAACAGCAAAACTATACAAATGATTTTAGATCATTATTAATAATAAAAATTTAGTTTATGATTAATATAAATTGTATATATTTTTTCGAATTCATGAAATTAGGTCAGAGAACAAAGGCAATGAACACTTAAGAATATCTTACCTCTGCACACTTTAAGATATATATTCCGTATCTCCGAGCCCGATGTGGCAATATGGCCTATTATGGGGCCGTGATAGGGAATGGAAGATGTATCCAAATCCACACTGCTATACAGTACCATGAAATCGCAACAAAGTACTAGAATATAAGAACAAATCGAGAGGTCAACGAGACGACTGAGAGAACAGGCGACGAACAAGTCACTGAACAAGATGGCTGCGAGCTCGGACTGACCCCAACAGACTTATCAGTTACGATAAAGCGTTTATTAGAACATATGTGTTTAAACTTCTTAAATCTATGAACTTCTAATCGATTGTCTGGTTTTAATGTATGGTAACGATGTTATTTAGGTTGCTTTTGGCAAAGTAGGAAGTTAAGAAAAAAATGCGGAATAAAATCTTTACATGGTTTTGTCGAACTGAGATGTTTTCCTTCTCTTAGTGTTTCATTGTTATTTTTAATTAACGAAAAAAGAGTAGATTCAATGCGATGTGATTATTGGTTTTTAACATCATCTGTGCGTACAAACGTATAAATTCGACGGGAATACTGAGAGGTGTTGCCCCAGAACTTTCCTAGGATCAATTTTAAATACCCCTAAATGTCGACTAAAAACCTCAAATTTTTGTCGTACACTTGATCGGGAGGTTATTTCTTTGTATTAAACATACCTACATGAAAGTATTATAAAACATCTGTTATCGGCGGGTGCATTTTACACATTTAATGACCTAATAATATTCACGGTAAAATTGCTTTTAATTTAGTTTTTCTTAACTTTTCTGGGGATATATTTTTTTTCTTCTTCCTCATTTTGTTTTCGTACATTATTTTTACAGCTTTTTTACTTTTCTAACCGTTATTATTTTGATCTTGAAGTATTAGTTATAGCCATGAGTTACGTTCGGTGACAGGTCGGTTGTAGGGTTGTATGTTCAAATATATGTTAAATGAAACTTTATGGCTATAATCGTTTAAAACTTGAGCTTATAACTAACATAAAATTAGGGGTAGTGGGGTTGCAACGCTAGACTAACAAAAAACTAAATTCACTTAGTTTTGGGTTCTTAAATGTAAGTGACACTTATTGCACATTATTCCCCCTTGATTCCTCCTAAACATGGGAGGCAAACACCCAAGTTGGCAATAATTGGCATCACTGACTGCTAACTCTAGGTAGTACGACCCACTTACGTTGACCACTCAGACCCGGTGGCATTTAGCACTAAGTAACACTTCTTATTTTCACATATTCGATAATAACCGATAAAAAAGTTCTTCAAAACATTGTGACCTCTGCGGGTCCCTGATTTAATGTTTTCTGATAATTACCTCGATATCAAATATATCACACTCATAATACCGGATTCTTGAGTTTGAGTTTGTGGATATTTCAATATTAGTAGCAACTTTATTACTAGTATTTAGCAGAAAGCGCTCCTTCTTTTTCCGTTTGGTGATATTATTTTTGAATAGTGGTCAGGAGATCCGGAACCAGCCCTTCAGAGATGCAGAGAAAACTTGTCTTAATATAAGGATCGTTTTATATAGAAAATATTTAATTCCAGAAATTTAAATATAGTATAAAATGTAAAAAAAAATATTGCACTATACCAATGTTGCCAGGCCGCACATTTTTTTCTTTCTCTGTACGCAATTGACTTGCTCATACGATGCAATGACCTCCAATTGTCAAATTCCATTACGCTTTTGAGATACGGGAATTGCTTTGTCACGGCTATGAACCTTACACATGTAAGACGATGACACATCGTACACAAAAGGCTCATCGCTCACTTGCTATTATGTTGGATTATAATTATCAAAGATTTTGTGACACTATTTTTCTATTTCATATATACTTGACAATTGACATCTCTCTTAGTGCCCAGGAGACTTCGTAGCATTCTATGGAAGGAGCTAGTCTGGCTTAGTTAATCAACGGAACATATTTGTTCCAATGTTATTACATTGAGTCCACACTACATAGGTACATAGATCCCATCTCTCTCAGGCTTCCCCCAAAAATTAGTAAAGGTAAAAAAAAAAAAAAAACAAAATTCTTACGCATAACATTTATTTTTCCTTAAATCTAACGTTTTCGTAAAATTACAATTTCATTGAATACTGCACAGAACATGATTTAATATTGTGCTATATAAGATTGATATTGACAGTTCGATACAAAATACAACCAATAACTTGAGGTAGACTAAAAATGGTCTAAATAGGATTTCATTTAAGTACTGTGCTGCTGAAAACCAAATAAATGCTGTAAATTACATTTTTAAAGCACATTAACATGATTGCAAAGCTTATTCTAAAATGAAATAAATTATTATAAATATCTACGAAGTTCGGGTGACGAGTCCAATACTGCTAGTTCAGTCAGCACACATTGTTATCTGAAAATAAAATAGATAGCGAATAGTATCCGAGCTTCTAATTAGTTTTAATTAATCACCATAACTCGAGAAAACTTTCCACAGATTACAAAAATAGATTTGGAAGAAAATTAATAATATTAATTATATAGTGCTTTTCATGAAAGAAGTCCCGCGGTGATTTTTGGAACTAAAATTGACAGGTCGGCAATGTTGTCATTCGTCGATGTTATCAAGTTCGTTTGTTGTGGTAGATTTTTGTTAATTTTTAACTAGCTTAGTGCATTTTAAAGATTGATTACAATGCCAAAAGTTGTAAAAAGTTCGGCTCGAGAAATGATATTAAAGGTGAAAGAGTTCTGTGAAGCGGAACATAAGAATCAAGGTGTTTTAATACCACTAAACAATGTTCGGAAGAGAGTTGGCGCCATAACGGGTACTTTTTAGAGTTGCCATTTAATAATTTTTTGCTGTATTGATGGGACTTTTATGATATAAATTCATTCTTGCGACCAAATTGAATAAATACATAACGTGATGAAACTAGGTAAGTGAAATTAAAACATATACTTATTACATATTATATAAGCATTATAAACTTAAAGTTACTATTATTTTTAATTGTTCATAATTTAATTGCAGGTGTGTCAGAGAAAACTGTAACAAGAATTACAAACGAAGGTATAATAGCGGCGTGTACTTCGAAAATAATTGTAACCCAACAATTATGCAATAAAACTGGATAAAAAATTGTATTGCTTTTCTTTACCCTATTTTTTCATCTTTTCCCTATAAGTAGGTAGAACACCGCTAATATAAGTAAATAAAAATATACTTTTTACATAACAGAAATGTTGTTTCATCGAAGTATGCAGAAAATAATATTATTTGATAAATTACATCTGCTAAATGTAAATAAAATAGGTAAATTTTTTACTCATAAATGGCAACATTACGTTATGCGATTGCAGCGCCGCGTCTGGGGGACTTCTTTCATGAAAAGGACTATACATACATAATTATGTCATCCTGATTTATCTATTCCGTAGAGTAAAGGTAAACAATTTAAAAAGTAAGAATACATTTTTCTAATATTTCTGTAAAAAGTTAAATTTTTCTTTAGTTCAATTTCAAAAAAAAACGTAATTTAAAAGAGGTTTATATATATTTGTTATTTCGAAGTGTTAAAAAATATCCAATACATTCGGTATTGGATATTTTTTTACATAAAACAACGGCAAACGGGCTGGCTCATTTGATGTTAAATGATACCGTCGCCCATGCCCGCGCCACACTCACATTGCCAAACGGCTCGCGTGTGGGTAGCCGGCCTTTTAAATACTTTAAGGACCCTAATTCGAATTGGTTCGGAAATACTTTAGTTGGTTCACAATTGTATGTAATATAATCACAAAATGCATTATATATTAATTAACATACGTTAATAATCATTAACTTTATCATAAAGGAAAACATAATTTATCACCTACTATTTGTTCGATTTGATATTGATATGATATAATATAAGATTGGAAAAAATAAATTTATACAGCTATTATACATAAACCATACAAAACCACGCGTTTTGCGTTTATGGAATTAACCCGTGCTACATATCAAGCATCGTTTAAGATTGGGTAAAATAAACTCACCAATTCATCTAGTAGGTCCTGATGACAGGTGGTACGGTCTTGCATTCCTGCTGGTCCAGGGTTTTGTCGATGACAGGTCTGTACGAGAGGTGGGTCTCGCCTGTTGATGGGTTGGTCTCCACTATTGTGTGCTTTCTCCAATGCTTCTCGAAGGGTAGCTTAGTCTGTTAACAACAAAGTTGTAACATTAACATATGCATATTATGATTGATTTGATATTGATGATTTGTTATTTTAAAAGAGTACCGAGAGTTTTTTACGCCGGCTTTTTATCTCGGCCTACACCCTCTGTCTTCTTTGCCGATGAGTAGGGATGCCTACAAATTCAAATTTAATGACGTGGAATAAGTGATACATGTATCTTATGTTCCATAATAAAGATATTTTATTTTTACCGTCACTGTAGAATTATCATTCTAAGTATATAAGTCAAAAAAACATTTATTTTTAAGTCTTAGACTCTAATGTCATTTAACTGGTATAATCATGAAGTAAGGACTTTTTTAAGTTATTAATAAACGAGTTCTTTTTACCATCTAAAACTATGGCCAAAAAACAATAATATTTCATCGAACATTGACGAAATGAAACTTTTTTTTCCTGTAATGTTTGATTCTCTGGACATACAAGGTTATCATTCTACAGCGACGAGTAATATTATAAAGAGGTGAAGTTTGTAATCTCTGGATCTAGTCAACCGATTCCGACAGTTATTTTATCAAGGCCACGTTATTTCATGTCGCATATATTAATTCCAAAAATTAAATAACATTCTAGTGGTCAGATTTGCAGACTAAAATAAAAGGGTTGAACGAAAACCTTTCTTACAAACGCTATATATAATTAGAGATATATCATTGAGAGAAAAGTTGTAGAGCTTGAGAATGTTATTTAAATTTTATATTTTGTAAAAACAAGCACTCTGCTGCGTCTATCTATATGAGGAAGGTTTAAATATTAGGTTCAATGTTAACGGGTCATGGTTGCCGGCTCGGAACAAGATATTTAGAGGGAAACAAGATGTCCACGGGATTTTTAAGGGGATTATTTTTCAAAAACTTTTTTTATAACGCTGTTATGCAATTCATATTAATTCTCGAAACGAACCAAACTAAACTAAATATAAACTTCAATCGTGGTGGTTAGAAAAGTACAAAAAGCTATAAAAATAATGTATAAAAAGAAAATGAGGAAAAGGCAAAAATATATATATCCCAAGAAAAGTTAAGAAAAACTAAATTTAAAGAAAGAAAAGTTAAGAAATATAGCACTGCATCAGCAATTAATCCCACGATTCTTTCTTAATTTTATTTTGGGTAGCCATTTTTTAACATAAAAACGTTGTCATATTTTGAGTTTTACAACCATTTAAAAATAAAACGCGTTCCTTCGTACGGCCTATGGCTATATTGATTTAAAACAAACTTTATCGCTTAACCCATCGGTCATTCTAATACGTATATTTTCGAAACTTTGACGTCTTTAGTTATTTGCTGGGGGCACGTCTGGGATAAGATCAATGAAAACAAAGTAATTATTCTAAACTGGAATTAAAGAAATCTGTAATATATGTATGATCGCATATATTATTATGTCGATAACCTTAATAAACTGATGCGTACGTAATTGCGGTTGCGATTTCACAGACACTAGTTTCCGGAAGCCTATTCCGTCAGTCACTACTCAGTTTGGGAGAAAGTTCCTTAGGGAATTTGTATTTTATTGAGTGTGGTTAGGGTTGAAAGACTCCTTTCTCCGCAATTAGACTCGAGGTTGGTCCGTTGTGCGTATTTATTGAGTGTGTATTATATTAAGTATTATTAGTCTTCAGTTTTAAAGTATATAGTACTTGTAATATACACATCGTAATTTGTAGTAGAGGCGTGTTATTAATTATTATTTTTATTTTACATAATAAAAACATCACTATGATTTGTAGTAATGTCATAGCAACAATCTTGCCAGGATATATTATGCATATGAAAATATTTGTTGTATTTTACGTTGTACTATTTAATAACTAACCGGGTAGTTTATTTATTAGCCGCGGTAAATGCGTCAACGTTCTCTCACCATAGACATTGTTTTCCCGCGAAGTAGAGAGCCGAACTTGCGGGTTTTTACGTCATGATTGCTTTCTTAATTCTTTTCTATGAGTACTTTTATACTTCATATAATACATATATGTGTGTAATGGCATAGTGGAAGTAAACACGATTATGAAATTACGTTAAATAATAGTCGATATCACAGAGTGACGTCAGGCGACATTATTTGTAATTTTGTTTTAAAAATACTTGTAATCAATCATTTATTCAGATAATGATTGTTTGTAAAAACAACCAAACCAAATTTGGTTCCATACAAAAGCGAATCAACTATTATTATTTACATTTTTAAAACATAGAAATGGAACTTTCGGCAACGTACTTGCGAGCCTTCTGGCAATGCGAATGTCCATGGGCGGCGGTATCACTTAAGATCAGGTGAGCCTCTTGTAGCAAAAAAAAAAAATGGAACTATTCATATCAGATTTAATTGTAAAGAAAGTTTAAAACCATTATATAATTTGAGCCGCTCAAACACTGACGCGCGGCTTCTATTTGGGCGCGTTTAGCGCAGTCTTTTATTACTTTATTTACTCCTACAATAAATGAATTACTTTAAGGAAATCATAACTTAATTTAATTTGTTTTGTTATTATTAACATTTTAAAATGTTTAACAGCGCACGCACTTAATTATGTCTACAAATTTATGAAATATCAACTAATATTTCTGTTTTTACAATAGAATTTTCGTAATGTTTCCCCATTCAGAAAAATATCAGACCGCACTGTTTTAAATTCTTACATCTCTTTCTGACACAAGTGTTTAATCTGAGATGAAACTAACATTAACGCGCCGTAACGTTTTTCTGTACCCAATAGTAAAACGTTTCGTGTCCACCCAGTAACTCTTTATACCTAAAAGTTACCATTATGTGGTGTAAAGTACTGGAAGATCGAAAATAATATTAACAATAACGCGTAATTCAACCCCCGCCCCGCATCGTAACGTTTTACAAAAGGACCTTCCCCGAAATTCGTTACGTAATACTTGAACGCTCCCATAGCGTTAAAACGCACACGTTTATCTATCTTAATTATTATAATATTAATACCTGTCCGTCCAATGGCTTGGAGTAATCATATTCATCCCTTCTCGTCTTAAAATCTTCCCTCGCATGGGCACCCCTCGATTCCTCCCTCGCCAAGGCACCTTCCACGATCTGAACCGAGTTGATCAGCAGGTTCTGTAGTTCCAGGGTTTCCACCAGATCACTGTTCCATATCAGAGATCGATCTGATACTTTGACATCACCTATTTGTTTGTAGATCTCGTGGATTTGACGTTGGCCTGTAATTTTGATAATTATAATTTTTTTGACCAATCGAACTTTGTACCGCCTAACAGTCAACGAATGTCAAATGATACATTTATTAAAGTAATACAATAAATACGAAACAAATATTAAGTTCACTAGTTTATTAACACAAAAAGAAATAAGCATGTAAACGCAGGTATAAATATTTGACAACCAGTATATAATATGTGATTTAAAATTACCACAAATTACCTATTACCTCATAACGGGAATACCAATAATGATTTTGGCAAGTATAATATTGTTAAAGTTACGTGCCAACGATCTTTTGCCAACATAGAGAATGGTTGGATGTTGGAAGATACAATTTTAGAATTATTTAGATCAAAACAACTTGAGTGAATATGCGTTAAGATATGCAATCTAAGTAAATGTTTAAGCATTAATAATTTTATTACTATGGCGAATTTTATGTACATTTTTTTTAGAACATCTGATGTTAAGATACCATAGATACTTAATTAACAAGCAGATTATTTTTTTCAAATAAATTCGACCGATGTTCCATTTCTAAGGTCTAGACTCTATAGTATAAGTAAAATAAGTATATCGTATAAATAAGCAACGATTTCCTCGAATATTTTAAAAGCTGTTGACTTACTTTAATAAAAAAAAATCTTACCTTCTTCGAGCGTGTCCTTCTGTCTGAATACAGCGGCATTCGTTTGCATGTTCTTCTGCATGCGCAGACGCAGCGCAGCTGTTGGAATAGTACCGTTCGCATATCTGATCTGGTCCAAGTTCGTGATACTTTCCTGGCCTGTTGTCTGTGAATATTTTAAAAGTAATTACGAATACAACCATTTTATTTTAGATAGTCATGAATCGATTGTGACTAAACATTTAAACATATCGATCTCTTTTCAACTCCTTTAACAAAAAGAGACGAAAGATTACTTTAATTAAAGGGGTAAATTATAGAATAAGGACCTCGAAGAAAAGTTAAAAAGCTTGTTTGTATGGTTGAACGTGCTAACCTCAGGAACTTGTGGTTCAATTTTTTAATTTGCCTAACATTATAAATAAAGTACAGAGCAAAAAACGCATATCAAAAAGTCCTTTTGAGTGTTGACCTTTCCATCTAGAGAGGCTGTATAATATTACTAAACTTCGAACTAATATAGTTTATATAATCTGCAGTCTCACACAGACTAGCTTTTTCCATTAATAGAAGTAAAAATATAACTGTCACTTGCCTATGTCCTAAGTTTAAGTTTTTGTGAGAAAATATATAAATATAATATATATATACACCTATATTTATATTTATATATATACCTATATGTAAAATATATGTACTTTATTTTTTTAAAGTATCCACATTATTGCTGAACTATAATGATTTTTTGTCGACATAAAAACGTAACAAACCTCCAGACCCCAATAAGTTCGGACCATAATGGAAAAATTATTCTATTATCTATACTCACATCCTTGAGCGATGCCTGCGCATCTCCCGGTCGGCTTGTTTCAGATACGGTAATTGCGCACGCGCGGCCGAATACAACGATATCTAACAAAGAGTTAGCTCCAAGCCTGTTGGCACCATGTACGGAAGCACATGACGCCTCACCAGCCGCTAGGAGACCAGGAACAACGCGATCTTGGCCGTTGTGGTGGGTTATTACCTGTAGACAAATTATTAATAAAAAATAAAAACTAGGATATGCTAAAAAAAAACAGTGGCACTACAACCTTTTTAGGTCTGGGCATCAGATTTCTATAATTGTTTCATGATCATTTGTCAAAAAGGCAAGTAGGTGATTAGCCTCCTGTGCCTGACACACGCCGCCGACTTTTTGGGTCTAAGACATGTCGGTTTCCTCACGATGTTTTCCTTCACCGTTCGAGCGAATGTTAAATGCGCACATAGACAGAAAGTCCATTGGTACAAAGTCGGGTTCGGATCTACGACCTCAGGGATGTGAGTCGCACGCTGAAGCCACTAGGCCAACACTGCTCATAATAGTAAATATAAACACACAAAAAATTGTGAATCTCGAAACGGTATCTGCAATATACGTATTGCCTTCTAGAGGACTGGGACTTTATATAGCGTTATGACCCGACAATTATCTAACGAAATACATAATCTGAGAACTATTTTCAGAAGCCTAAAAGAATAAATATTATTATTATAATTTGCAAAGTGATTCCGATCGAATAATTATAAAAATCCGCACAATGAGCTATATAAAAATACGCATTCAATTGTCATATTAATTATCATAATGTCATAATAATAAGAATAGTAAACTATAATTGTTATCAAAACTTTTGGTTTATATGGTCTCCCACGCCATAAAGACACTGACTGACTTCTCAGTTATATTTAAGCGATTATTATTAGCAGTCTTTAGTAGTAAAGGCTACGACTGAATAAACGCAGAGACAATTATGTACTACGTTATACTAATATTAAAAACAGAAAATTCTTCTATTCAAATTTCTTGTATGCTTGAAACAAAGTCAAAAACTCTAGGACTTTGACCTGCATGATATTTCAAGCGATTAGGATTATACAAAGTATGAAAGTACCGACTGCAACCCAAACGCATACAATAAAAGTCATTCAAATCGGTTCATCCATTTAAGAGGAGTTCAGTGACATACACACGTACCGTAGAAATATATATATAAAGATACCTAATAGCTACATCAACGCTGAGTAACACGGGCTACATTTCTTTCTAAATATTAAAAACATCCAGCCGTGACCCGCTAGTACATACGAACGCTGGGAAAATTTAGAAACAATACAACCGTAGTACATAGAGTATGTCGAAACAATATCTTCAAGGTCAATATGAATAATAATTATTGCAGCTGATATAACGAAAAAAGAAAGTGGGCAATTTCCGTTTCGTGACATAGTGATATAATATTATCAATTTCCTTTGCTGATAATAGTTTATCGTTCATAAAGGCAAACTGATGTCTCCTTTATAATTCATAAGTTAAGTTAGTTTGAAAGGTATAGAAGCTTTATATTCTAGATGTAAAATACAATAACAGATTGAATTTATATTCTAGCTCTCACAGTCCATAGAAGAATACTCAAGCTGATTAATGGAATAATTATTTAAAAAAAACTGTGAGCCGTCACGTGACACTGAATTGAAATTATTTTGGACAAGTAATATGCATAAATTAATTTTTAGCATTTTAGAATAAAATTTTTAAGTGTTTCTAAAGATGGATGAATATTGTATCAAGCAATTAATGAGGCTTAATAATATTATTATTATTAATATGCCTACAAGAACTAAATATTAATTGTTTTCTAGAAAATCAAAAAAATATTTTAATTAAATACAAAAATTCCAAATATAAAAATTTATATCAAATTTTCACATCAACAATCGCGCCCTGTTTCACATCAATAAATTTTAAAGCGAATTAGAAAATAAAATATTTAAATATTGCAAAAACAAAATTAATTAAAAAAGATGTAATTAAATTATATATTTTTATAGAATTTATTATTACGTTTGTTTTGGAAGAGCTGGGAACCCTGATACAGGTATTTCTTTACTTAAAAGGGTTCCCAAATCTTACAAATTAAAAGGAATTGTTGTTAAATGATTTTTTTTTATTTCAAACGTTTTACTAACCTAACATCCAATCAAAAAATTAAACATACCTCTCCCCGGAAATTGGTGGGTGTTCCTCCCATATTGTAATGTACGGTCGGCAGCACAGGAATGGGTTCCTTGGTCACATCGACTCCAGCGAAGATCATAGCGGTTTCAGAAATACCAGGCAGCCTTTGCTTCAGCTGATCCGGGGGTAAATGGTGAAGTTGTAAGTGCACATGGTCTTTTTCTGGTCCACAACCACGACCTGGACAAATACAAATCAGACATGATTTAAGTTAGATAATTTTTCACTGTATCAAAACATTTTAAAAAGTAATATGTATTTTGAAAATATCTAAAGGGTAAAAATATATGTTTGGATATAATAATATGATTGGACATTTCACACCAATTGACCTAGTCCCATGCTAAGCTGGTGAAGCTTGTGTTATTGGTACTAGGCAACGGATATACATACATATTATAGAAAGATAAACATATCAATACATATTTAAACACCCAAAACCTAAGGACAACACCAAATGCTCATCACATTGATGTTTGTCTCAGCCGGGGATCGAACCCGGGACCCATGGATTCGCAGTCAGGGGTACTAACCATTAGACCAATGAGTCGTCAAATGATTTTGAAAAACAAAGATAGCGGGAAATGCCTAAAGTATAGTTTTTAAAACATTCAAGGAATTGAGAAAAAGCCAAACAATGTGTATAAATTGTTTTTACACGCTCTTCTCACAATAGAAGCGTAATTCTAAGCCACTGACTTCCATTATGAAACTCAAATAAAAAAACTTTAAAATAAAAGGTCATTTTTCGTATTTCAATGTAATCCATACATAAATGGTCATTGACTATCAAATAAAGTTTTATAAAATATTGACACATGTTTTGGCAATTTTGCAAATACTGCCTTGTGATTCTGTAACTCACTTTTCGAACCCTCACAGCGGTTTTCGCAGCGGCAGTCGCGCTCAAATCAGTCTTGAAGCAGTCATTTTACGATTTGCATTCTGATAAGGAGCGAGCTTGTAGTTTATTGTTTACTGCCTCTGCGAAAACCGCTGTGAGGGTTCGAAAAGTGGGTTAGAGAATCGCAAGGCTGGGATCGCAATGACGCGTTCAATAAGAGGGCAGCCCAATCTATTTTGTCTAACTGCGTTTAATTAATTATTTTAATTATTACACGATAATCTGAATTTAATTTCGATTAGTTAATAATGTCTGAACTCTAAAGTAACGATAGTTGTATAGAAACTTGAAGAATTTTTAATTATTTGAAGGATAAAATGCGGGTAGTTATAATTACCTTCCATGATTTCAACAGTCATAGCTCTCGAGACGACATCTCGACTGGCCAAATCCTTAGCGACGGGCGCGTATCTCTCCATGAATCGTTCACCTTTAGCGTTAACGAGGAAACCACCTTCTCCACGACAACCTTCCGTCATCAGACAACCGGCACCGTAGATTCCTACAAACGAGTTTAATGTGTTTTCCATTCATACATATTTGAAGAACTGCACAACTGCACAACAGGAACTAAAAAATCGGTTGTCTGTAAAGTCGGTTTACTGACGATAGTTGAACGTGACAACATCATAAGAAAATACTGATGGAATGATTCAAAAGAAAATTTTAATTTTATTTGTTTGATAGATATTTTGTATGGAAATAGAGAAGGAGGTAAATGGAAATCACAATTGAATTGATGAAGAACAATTATGTAATTTTTTGTACGATTGTGCCTCTTTGTCGCTCGTTCCGAGCTCGCTCACTTCAAGCCTTTAATGGAACGCCTCAGAGCGAGGTAACGCCGCATGAGTCATGTTTTTTCGTGCGTGCAGCCGACTCCATCGAATTATAAGACGTTGTCACGTCAAAAAATCTTAAACAATTTTAATAATATTTTTAAGATTGACAACATTTTTATATTATCTAGCACGGTTTTATTAATTTAAGTAAGCTTTGATAAATGGGTAGGGACTAGCCTTCTAGTTTCCGATTATGGAAAAGCTTCTTAAAATATCAATAATTTAAAATAAAATGCAGCAATAATTAAAAAAGGGTGCGTGTACTTATGTACGCGCTTAAGAAGTTATACTTCTTTGGCATTATTAAAAATAGTTTTTGATTGCATACAAATAATTAATTACAATTAAATAATCAAAGACTGAAAAAGGAGTCATTATAGTCAATTAAGTTCAGTTTACATTTGAAAAATTAAATAAATAATTATTTATTATTATTCTCTTACATTAAGTGTAACATAAATTCTATTTAGTTAAAAGTATATATTATTATATATTTAGAACATCTCTACCAAACACTAAGATGTATGCATGTATAGCTTTGGCAGTATTGCACAATATAAAATTAATAAATTTCTTTGAAAAAATAATTAAAACTCCTTATTTGTTTAAAAATTAATGACAAATGTCATTATGGTCATTCAAAATTCTTGGCATACGAACTTCACGCATATTCTATTTATTTTTACTTGTAGATTGTCTTATTCCTATCTAGTTCGCGCACGCTATAATCACACTCCCAATTTTGTGTCACAGGTGCGCGCGCATCGTAAAATTTCACTCTCATAAATTTTTCATAACGCGCCTAAAGAAGTATAACTTCAAAAATATTGCACAATTCTGTTCATTATCAGACCAAAAACAGTACATACTTAAGTTTTTAATAGAAACTATTCATTATCAGTGGAAAGAAGCCAATTGATTAAAACATTGTACGTCATTAATTTGTGTATATTTATTAGAGTGGAAAATTTATTGATGTGAAAGTTATGACCTATACGAAGGAAAGTTTATTTTATCAGCTTTTGATACTATCAACAAGCCGTTACTTCTCACTTTCTTGGATATGCGACTTTAGTATATTAAAAAAAACTAATAGTTACTTTTTCCCTTTAACCTTAACCTTATTATATATTGAATTACAATTTTACTTTAACTATTTTTAGGTTTAAAAACAAAACACAAATTTATTTGCGTCACAACCAGAAAATGAAAATCTTGCTAGCGATATTATTGTCGTCATTTAAATGCTAATCAAAATTGAACTTTATGTGTTACAACATAACGTTCACATTAAAACGAGGAGACAAAGTCTTATCAAGAATTAAAATTCAGCCTTCACTTGAAGAGATGTAGCGACATTTTATTATTTTTAATGCGTTTACATAGGTGGTAATTTCGGTTTGGGTTCTTACGCTTATGGTATTTAATCTATTTTCAGGCACCAACTTAGTGGTTTTTGGTTACAAAAAAAACATTTTTAATTACGCAAATATTACATAATGTCTCATTATTATTACACAAATAATAGCAACATCGCTATTGCTGTTACTTAATTGTTTATAATAATTATTACGATTGTTTCTTTCGAATTGCGCTTTTACAACAAGTGTTATATAATACAGAACCAAAATATTTTATTGTATAGTTGGCCTATATTCTGGTAATATTGGTAGGGATCACAAATAAAAAAAATATGTTTTTGCCGACTTTTTATAGTTGTATGATTTTCAGAAATTATTTAAAAGATGTCACGCGAGGATCTCGCTCGCTCATACGAGAGTGATAATTCTCTACTCTGAATGTTACTCTTGCACTAGCAGTGTTGGCCTAGTGGCTTCAGGTCGTAGGTTCGATCCCCGGCTAAGTACCAATGGACTTTCTTTATATGTGCGCATTTAACATTCGCTCGAACGGTGAAAACATCATGAGGAAACCGGCTTGCCTTAGACCCAAAAACGTCCCACCAACTTGCCTATTAGATTACATGATCATAAAACAGATACAGAAATGTGAGGCCCAGACCTAAAAAGGTTGTAGCGCCACTGATTTATTTATTTTTATTTGAATGTATACTCTACATTAAAATCAGCTTTAGTTATGGTAAAAAACAGTCTGGACTCAAATCAAATCCGTTAAAACATTGACCACCGAGGTAGGTCTTAGAATCTTACCCTTAGTGCTAAGTGACTTACCGGTTGGATGAAACTGCACAAACTCCATATCCTCATTCTGTAATCCTGCTCGAGCAGCCATAGCTGTTCCATCTCCGGTACAGGTGTGAGCTGATGTGCAACTGAAGTAGGACCGCCCAGTACCGCCTGTAGCTAAAATTGTGTTCTTCGCTTGGAACCTGCAAGTAATAATCTATATAAAACTAGCCGTTTCGCGCCCGCTTTGCTGGACGAATTAAAATAAATTTTATGTTTCATTATTTTATTTTTTTTCATATTTTTATTATTCTTCTTTTTAACTTCCCGCTAAGAAAATTGAAATATTTCGAAAATCGAGTTTTTAACAGATTGACGTTTAGAGGTTCTAGGAAGCCTCCCCGAATGTTTCCGCGGTGAAGTCCGTATGGATAAATTTTCATAAAAGTAAAACAGCAATAAAAAAATGAAGGAACGTTGGAATAAATAAATAGCCATAAACCATCTAGGAAAAATTTCGCATCGAATGGTGGTAGTTTCATGTCGATACGATCAGTGGTTTAGGCGTGATTGAGCCTCAAACGAAGACCATTTTCATTATATATATATAGTAGATAGAAGAAGATAGATATATACTAGCTGATCCGGCAAAACGTCGTTTTGCCATGTATATCATTTATAATAAAAATAGGGGTTGATCGTAGAGGGATGAAAATTAGGGGTTGTATGTATTTTTTAATGCTGTATCATAAAAAAATAATACAATACAAATTTATCTAAAAAATAAAAATAAAAAATTAGGGGTGGACTACCCTTAATATTAAGGGGGATGAAAAATAGATGTTGTCCGATTCTCAGACATACACAATATGCACACAAAATGTCATGAGAATCGGTCGAGCCGTTTCGGAGGAGTTTAACCACAAACACCGCGACACGAGAATTTTATATATTAGATAGAAAAATGAATTGCTGTTCGTTAGTCTCGCTAAAACCCGAGAACAGGTGGACCGATTTGGCTAATTTTGGTCTTGAATTATTTGTGGAAGTCCAGAGAAGGTTTAAATATAAAACATAAATAATAAGTAAAGAAAAATACTAAAAACTACAATTAAATTTTCCAATAAAATCTGTTCCTATTAGGTGCCTTCAGAAATGTGTGTTTCATGGCTGTAGTTCGAGGTTGTCTTTGGTCTGTTTTATTAATGTTGTATTACGTTTTGACACAAAGATATGCAGGTGATACTAAGTTCTGATATGATAATAATCAGAGCATCCTTTATGAACAGGACTGTAAAAAATATAGTAAAGTAATTCTAAGTGCTTCTAAGTAAATGTATCATTTTATGAAATATATATTGTATGGAATGAAAGAAATTAGGTACCTGTGAAGTGTTCCATCTTCGAGGTTCAATGCAATGCAGCCTTTGCAAACTCCGTCTTCCATGAGAAGGTCCAATGCAAAATATTCAATAAAGTATTCGCAGTCATAGCGGAGAGATTGGCCATACAATGTGTGTAAGAGAGAGTGTCCAGTTCTGCAATAAAAAAATTGATATTTTAATGGGTAAGTACTGGTTTAGTTTTTAGAACTTCTTGCACAAAAAATTTTGTAAAGTAATAAGGTGTTTGAGTATTATGAAGACACAGAAATGTATTACTTATAAGTAATACATTATACATCATAGTAATACATCTAAAATAAGGCTAAAGATAACACCGTTTTTATTACCATAGCAACAATGTTTTGTCTATGGAACTATCCATTCACATTTTGTAATGCCTATTATGTTTAAAGTGTTATTATATACACAAAAACAAGCACATAATCTCGCCAGATATGATATAACTTAAAAATCTCATTATTCAATTGCTTATCACTGCAAATGACTACAGAAGTGTGCAAGATAAAAAGTTTAAAGTATTATCATTGCAATACAGTTATCAATGGCAATAAATTGCAAAATTCTAGTGACCAAACCATATGGAAATATTACATTAAGAAATATTAATCTTTAGGACATAGAAGATAAGATGTATATTTCAACAATTCCAAATTCGATACTGTAATATTACAATAGATAGATGAAAACGTTTTCAGATATATTGTATTACCTGTCTGCGACAGCACAGCACCTGTGTGCTTGACCACCCTTTCCAAATTTCAAGGATTGCCCACCAAAGGCTCTCTGGTAGATCCTGCCTTCTGGTGTTCGAGAAAAAGGCATACCATAATTGTCTAATTCAATAACTGCGTGAGGTGCTTCTTTAGTCATGTAGTGGATGGCATCCTGTAAATCAAAGAATGGATTATTTTATGTTATACTACTATTAAGATGCCAATAAACAACTGCCATATTGAAAAACCCTAAAAAAATTACCTCATTTAGGAATGAGTATTAATTAATATCATTATAGATTATTGCTTCACTTAAAGGTCTGTATTCACTTTGATTATTGCGAGTGCAAGTTATTGACATTAATTAGTGCAGGTGTGTATTGCAAGTAGTGTCCAATTATTGTTTAGTGGCTCTATAAAGTAAATTCAGTTGTCATATAGTTTGGCAAGCACGATGTGAGTGAGGGGGAAGGGAAGGCGCACACTACGTCACTCACTCACAAAAAATAGAAGATGCTTCTAATCATTTTACTATGCAGCTGATTAATCAGTCGCTGTCCACACTTGTTTTCCCCTAATCACTAATCATTAATAAAAGTGAATACAGGCCTTAATATGACATTAATCATATGTACATATCTTAAGTTTATACAGTGTAACAATAGCAAATTAATGACACTATTTCAAAATTTTATAATGTCATGGTTTACCTGGTCTCCAAGCCAATCAGAACCCTTAACCGTGTCATACATATGCCAGAGCCAATTGTCTTCTTCCATGTTACCTGTAAACAATAAGTATTTTATATATATTGCACAAGTGTTTAAGTCTAGATCTAAGCATCAAAATTATGATTAGGTAATATTTACCAAGTGCAGCATTTATGCCACCCTGTGCAGCAACTGTATGTGACCTTGTGGGAAAAAGTTTCGTGACCACAGCAGTCTTGAACCCTTCTTGGACAAGACCAAAAGCCGCACGCAGTCCCGCGCCTCCCGCACCAATAACGAGTGCATCGTGTTTGTGGTCAATTACTGTGTACGACTGTGCGACATTGGAATTTGCTGAAGCCTCCTTCAGGGGTGACGCTCCGCCAACAGATAAATGGAGATTTCGGTACAAATGCGTAGCCTGTAAATATAATTTAATTTTAGTATTAATCAATGCGAATATCAAAAATAATAATAATCGCAATAAAACATACTATAATGGGATAAGCATAATGTACGTACATGGTTATATTAAAAAAATATAACGCATTATTCCATTGGTTGGAAGTTGAGATTTATAAATATTTATTAGTGAGCGTGAAACTTGAATAAGAAAGTTGCACCATAATTTGTAATAGTATCGATAGAGCTTTTGAACGCCACCCATTCATAGCATTTCTTTTTATTTTTTGCGGTTACATAACAAAACAGTTTTCTTCCTAATATAATTTGGAATACAAACCAGTGATGCTGGGCTACGAGATAAAGCTGCTTTCAATAATGTACTCATGATGGAACTCTCTGCTCGCACCCAGAGTACAATTATATATTATTTTATTCTAGAATATTTTCGGGACCAACATGCACCCGCCAGCGGTGTTTCACTTTCGCAACTAATTAAATCTGTCAAGTGTCAATGTCACTTATCGTCAGCAAAGGAATTTTGAAGTGAAGCTGCTAATTGTCAGTTTTAACAAAAGTTTATATCGTTGTGACTTCCCCCTAAAAATGAGGGATTAACCCTCTATTAACTTTGCTGTATCCACACACATTGCCTCTAAAAAGTTCTAGTTCTTCTACTTCTAAGTTGTAATCATAGTACTCTAGCTAAGCTCTCTGTATCCCAGTATGCCCAAAATAATCAACGTTGGGTAGTGACTTCCATGTGTAAACTTCTTGTTATTTTTTTATACATGTTAATATAAGTAGTAAGTTGAATTTTGAGTATTTACAATTTGAGTATAACTAAAACTTTACATCACTGTATACTTTTAACAACTAAATAAATGTGTTGTGTCAGTAGCATATTTTAGTAACATTGACAACTGACAGTTATCGACTAGGTCTGTGCACTGTGCAGCTTAAAGAAATAAAATGTAAATACTAAAAATAAACTTCGCTATTATAAATTTGGGAGTTTGGGACTGCATTTTGGTTATTGAACCACTTAAATATTTATAATCTAGAAACTAATCCATATTAATGAAAGTTATATAATTGTCGTAATGGCTGATAATATATGCAGTAACGACTCCGTTACCGAAGCAGAAAGGCTACGGGGTAAGTACTAGCTTTTGTACTATGCTTCAAAGTAAACCTTGAGTTGGGTTGACACACATAGTATTTCCCGCGTCTATAAAGCTATTAAGTTCCCTTAACAATGAACTGTGATCTAGTCTCATTATTAAATATATTTCTTGTATGTACTTTAATCTAATTCTTTATACGTAATCTATTGCTACTATGTATTTACTTTAATGATTAATCACTTATAGAAGAGGAGCTAGCCAGGGAGTTGGAACATAGTGATTCAAATGAAGGAGACACTCAGGACATATCTTTAGAAATAGAGGAAAACTTGCTAAGAGATGAACCGGAATGTAAGTATAACATGTGCAACTTCCTAAGTGATTAATTAAAGCAGAAGGCTCTTGGTAGCAATGAACAATGTAATTGCATCCATTGTAGGTTTTAGATTGTAAATTAAGGCCCCACATTATGTATTTCATAGCTACAATACCTGGTATAATAGTAATTTAAACCACTCTGTGCTTGTTTTTAACAAAATAAAGCTTGTTATGGTCCATAATTAAAGGATGCAAATAATACAGCTCCTTTAAATTGCTAGTTTTGTTACATTAATAGTATTGACCCAGTGTATGGTAGTGTGGTGTTTATCTTTAATGTTAATAAGAAATATAGTTTGAAAGATTTTTTAATTGTAAAAAATAATTATTTTAGATGCCACACTTACTAATTATGGAGAAAGCACAAGTCTTCAAAGTCAACACATTGAAACTTATTCTGATGACCTTTTCAAAGATAAAGATGTTGATTTGCCTATCTACAGAGAACAATCTACTGATTTACTTACATCGCAAACAGACACATTTGTAGATGATAATGATAAATATGAATCATATATTAATGATTATAGTTTTAGTAATAATCAATCAATGGATGAGTGTAATATTGAAAGTATAATTGACCAAAGTACTTCAGAAGCGAAGGAAAGTATAGAGCAATTAAACACAAATGATATTCAATTAAATAATGAGAATGAATATCAAACAGATGAAATGTTAAGCGAAAGAGAAAGGGAGAAAAAGAGTAAAAAAGAACTAGAGGAAGAGGAAAGAGAAAAAATGCAGTAAGTAGTGTTTACTTATTGTACTGAAGATTCTTTTTTATTAAAATCACTTTTTTGCTGCTGTGATCATTAAGATCTTATTTTATTATTGTTTAGTCTCATAGCAACTTAAAACAATCTTTTAGAACTTTTGTCTGTCTGGCAATGAATAGATAATTCACGCAACTCTATAGACATAAACTTTGACGTATTCAATTATTTTGTGATAACTAATAAATATTGTATCTAGTTACAATATTTATTAATTACCATTTTACTTAAATTACAACTTATTTTTATGTTTTTATGTGTATATATCGACGTAGGAAAGCATATTTGCTGTAAGTAGACAAAATACCTAAAGTGACTTTTTACTGCCATTAGAATCAGAATAAAAAACCGCATCGAATGTCCTGGGTCCTGTGCCTCTACGATGAAAAAAAAATTACATACGCCGTTGAAAACGCCCGTACTTATATTTTTTTTAGCAAGATTAAATGCTGTATGTAGACCAAAATCCAGTCATTATAGACAATTTGTACTTACAGCAAAAGAAAAACTGCATTTTTTTCTTTACAAATACTTACTTCTTCCCATTTAAAAACTTAACGCTACTTACAGCATTTCTGCGGCGTGTGATTTTTACATTCGTTTACTTACAGCAGTTTTTTTTTTACCATTTACGACATTTTATTTCAACCAAACATTACATTACCAAATGACCCACTGCATTTCTAGATCTAATCATAATTATAAACTAATCTTACATCTTGAATTGCAATTGAAAGTACCCAAATACATAAATGTACTGCATACACATACATATTTACCGCCTGTAAATTGATAATATTTCCGCGCGTACATTTTTCTTCCTTAGTTACAGCGTTTTAAAGGTTTGTGATTTAAAAAACTGTTTGCTGTAACTAGCCAAACACGTAGTTATAGAAACTTTGGATAAAAAGTTTACATTGCAAATGGTGACTGGCAGTTAAATAAATATATGTTTCAAAAATGGTAGCAATACCATGGATAGGTTCGACACTATTATTTTTTTTCCAAAATTATTTAAGTTTCTTGGCTCTGGTGAACAATTGCAATATGTCTACTTACAGCAAATATGCTTTCCTACATCGATATCTATAATTATATATTATCTTTTCCTTTTACATTCTAACAGAACAATGACAATATAAAACATATTTTCTTTTGTAAGGGTGTTGGTGTCCAATTTTACTGAAGAGCAGTTAAATAGATATGAGATGTATAGACGAGCAGCCTTTCCCAAAGCAGCTGTAAAAAGGTTGATGCAGACAATAACTGGTACATCTGTGGGTCAGAATGTGGTGATAGCTATGTCTGGTATTGCTAAAGTATTTGTTGGGGAAGTTGTAGAAGAAGGTAAGCAAGTTCTATTGTTAAAGTTCCCAATGGTACTTAATTTTTGCGTCTATTTCTGTGATCTTTATTTTTTATGGTGAACAGTGTTAGCCTAGTGCCTCATTCCGGAAGTCATAAGTTTGAACCGCAGCTCTACACTAATAGACTTAATACCGGAAACCCGTATATCTTACATCCTTAAATTTATGGTGTGGACTGTGGATCAGGCACAGACAGCTTATCACCTACTTGCTGAAACACATACATAAATCTGAGGCTTTTAGCGTCACAGTAGGTGATTAACCATGCTGTCTAGTACTAAACCCTTGCGGTCTAAACAATACAATTTAATGACACATTATTATAAAACAAAGATTTTCAAGAAATAAGGTGTTTACTGCGTGCCTAACCTTCTATTGGACCCTACTTTTGCATTTTTAATTAATAATAAAATTGTATTTCAGCTTTGGATGTATTAGAAAGCTCTGGAGAGTCAGGGCCCTTGCAACCAAAACATCTTCGGGAGGCTCTAAGAAGGTTGCGAGTGAGAGGTGCAATACCTCCAAGAAAGGCATACAAACATATGTTAAGACTCTAACTTGACATAGATTTAATTCTAGGTTTAAATATTCGGCACAAAAAAAACACTTGTATAAAGGGAACTAATAAGAAAATGTTATGAAAAAGGGGCACTATTTACAATCTATTAGTGTAAACAAACTTACCTAAACAGTTTTGATCCTTGTACTTTTAGGGTCTGTTAAATTGGATAAAGTACCAAATAGCTATGCAACACACATTATTTGGAAGATAAATTGTGCTATTTGACATTCATTGGACTCATAACTTATGATGGACTTTATGTGACGAATAGGGCTATCTGACAGCCGTGAAACGCAACAATAGTGTTTATCCTACCAATAAGTAATAAATAGCTAATTTGGAACTTATAGTCCTTTTCACGAAAGAAGTCCCCCAGACGCGGCGCTGCAATCGCATGACGTAATGTTGCCATTTATGAGTAAAAAAATTACCTATTTTATTTACATTTAGCAGATGTAATTTATCAAATAATATTATTTTCTGCATACTTCGATAAAACAATATTTCTGTTATGTAAAAAGTATATTTTTATTTACTTATATTAGCGGTGTTCTACCTACTTACAGGGAAAAGATGAGAAAATAGGGTAAAGAAAAGCAATACAATTTTTTATTCAGAGTTTTATTGCATAATTGTTGGGTTACAATTTTTTTCGAAGTACACACCGCTGTTATACCTTCGTTTGTAATTCTTGTTATAGTTATTTCTGACACACCTGCAATTAAATTATGAACAACTAAAAATAATAATAACTTTAAGTTTATAATGCTTATGTAATATATGTTTTAATTTCAGTTACCTAGTTTCATCACGTTATGTATTTGTTCAATTTTGTCGCAAAAACGAATTTATATCATAAAAGTCCCATCAATACAGCAAAAAAATATTAAATGGCATCTCTAAAAAGTACCTGTTTTGGCGGCAATTCTCTTCCGAAAATTGTTTAGTTGTATTAAAACACCTTGATTCTTATGTTCCGCTTCACAGAACTCTTTCACCTTTAATATCATTTCTCGAGCCGAACTTTTTACAACTTTTGGCATTGTAATCAATATTTAAAATGCACTAAGCTAGTTAAAAATTCACAAAAATCTACCACAACAAACGAACTTGATAACATCGACGAATGACAACATTGCCGACCTGTCAAATTTAGTTCCAAAAATATCCGCGGGACTTCTTTCATGAAAAGCACTATATGTAAAACTTATCCGTAAATTGTGAAACAGACCCTTAATATTATATCGTATCCGTCAGCTATTTTGCTTTTAAAAATGTCTATGGTCTTTATTCTATTTTTATGTAAACAATTGTTATTTGGTCTTATCTGATTGTAGCATCTTCAAAAAGCAAATTCCATGAACAATTCCCCCCTTTTGAAAACAAAATCAGTTTTATTGTACTCTTTTGCCTCTTTCTGTCAAATTTTGTATTTAATCTGTGGTGAAAAGAGGCCATTTGTAATAATTTGATAAATATGAAAAGTAAAGCATGACTATTAAAATGTTTTTGAATAATTTGTAACAAATATTAGCTATAACTAGTAACATAATAACTTGTAAATAATTTGTAATTTTTCATTGTTATATTAATATTAAAATGATTTTAGAATTATTAATGTGTTCGAAATTTTAAAAACGAAAAATATTCAAATGAAGATATGTACGTTAGTCTCAAAGAACCACCATACTACAATTTAACAATTGAACTATTGTTTTATCACAAATCGAGTTTTGGACCTACAAATACATTATAGAAAGTTCTGGTCAATATATAAACAATTACTATATTTACTGATAGGCAAATAAAATACAATTAATTTCTAACGTTAATTTATTACATGATAAGTCTGTTAATCAAAACAATATACAATGTTAGGGTCATTTCACAAAACCTTTGCAAGTGAAATCAGTCTTGTTAAAATGCTACCTCTATTTGTGGAAAGTTAAAACATTATAAAATACATTCATTAACAAAAACTAATAAAAACACAAAATTCCATTCAAAACAAAAATTGGCACTTAACAATTATTCAAGAGAAATGTTCGGTGTAGCTCCAAATATTATCACAGGTAGATAGGTTTAAGAGAATCACCAGAATTTGGGAAGGCACTTTTTTGTTAATAAATAATTTGGTAATGTTACTTAAAAAATTACCCCCTTACTTATAAAAATCCCCAACGCTAATCAGTCTTACTCTTAGACTTTCCTAGAACCTGTAGCAATTCAAAGTACACAATGGCATTATTTAAACCAATACTTAAAAAGTGCCAATTAATGAAAATTTCTATAGGCACAGAGTGACCCTGCAGATTGCACTTAAATTCTTGATCTATAAAATTATAACGCATTTAGTATAGATGACACTACAGTTTATAAATAAAGGGGTTATTTATTTCCGGACATAATTTTAAAGGCACTTCTCTAACAACTAAAAAGGTTGAAAACAACAAAATATAAACTTGCTATAATAAATAATAATTCAAGTACCATATTATCTATGATACATAGATATCGTACTGATAAAATTATTTGCATTTTGCAAATATTGTTCAAGCAATAATTGAGCTTTAGGGAAGCTCACATACGACCCCATACATGGTACAATCTGCCCGTGAATTGTATTAATATTTAAATAACTGGATCTATACTTGGTCAATAGCAGCATTCCTTGGTACAGACAATACATACGATTGAATTTCTATCATAAAACATTGCGAAGACAACTTGATTAGTGCTCTGTGGCCGTAACTAAAATGGACCTTCGTTCTAGAATAGTTTTCATACAAAAGACGCATTGGTGTTGGTGGCAATTAACATACATCGAGTACATACGTATATGTCATGCGACATTTATGTGTCTATGCTATGTGCCTTTAAATTTTTGGCATCTAATATTTATTTGTTTTATTTCAAACCAATTTAAAATCTATTGTGTGCATTTAATTCCCATTATAATATAGTCGAGGTAATAAGACATTGGTCCGTTCATGGTATACAATTAAAAAAATTTACAAGTTTTCATATGTCAAAACTTATAAAATCCTTTCCGAAAATTGGATACATCGAGAAAGTTAAAAACTTTAAATCTACTATGCACATTACAACCATGTATGAAGGGCTTTAAGACTAGACATTAACACAATTAAGTACAGTTCACACTAACAATCGTTTAACGCCACATTCGATACAAAACTTGGCTTTATCAGGGAACTTACTCCCGCATTCGTGACAGAAGCGAGAAAGGCGCGGGGCCGAGTGTTGCTCCCTTCGAACACGGCTCAAGGACGTCTCAGAACCACTAGAGCTGAGTGCCTCTTTTATATTACGATGCGATGTGCGATGTGTGGAGACCCGAGAACTGGTACGTTTCTCTGTTAAATACATTGTTTTATTACACACTAAATAATAAAATTACAAAATTAATTGTATGTGTGCAAAAGGCATGTTAATTTTACTATAGAAACATTGACAAACTAGACTAGACTATGCCATGCTAAACTAAATATTTTTGAAGTTATACTTCTTTAGGCACGTTATGAAAAATTGATGAGAGTGAAATTATAAGATGCGCGCGCACCGTGACACAAAATTAACAGATTGAAGTTGCCTACGGAAGATGCTACGGCATTGGACATAATTTAAAAACAACATTCGAATAATAATAGGATTTATGTTACACTTAATGTAAGAGAATAATAATACCTAAATATTTATTTAATTTTTCAAATGTAAACTGAACTTTATTGACTATAATGACTCCTTTTCCAGCCTTTGATTATTTAATTGTAATTATTTGCATGCAATCAAAAACTATTTTTAATAATGCCAAAGAAGTATAACTTCTTACGCGCGTACATAAGTACACGCACCCTTTTTTTTCGTTATTCTTATTAGTAAAATTTAAAAAAATGTTCAGTAGTACACAAAGAAAAAAGAACATGTATAGATTTGCGACCAATCAAAATTTCACTTTCCACTCGCCACTTATACTTGACGATATGCTTATTTCTTACTTATTTTGTTTACACTAGATAATGAGTCAAGAATCTCCTACGTTAAGGTTTTATGTAAATGAAAATTTCAAGCTGTGAATAAAACTAACTCACCATGAACACTGATGTGCTCTACATTATTGTAGGACGAGTGCATATCAGATCTGGCTAACGTCTCTTCCGTCTCAGTGGATTTCTCCATCGCTAAAAATTCTTCACTTGATATAGAACGTCTGTCTTCTTTATGACTCTCACTCGTGTCTGATCCGCCCGGTTGTTCTAACAGCACTGTATCGTTGGATTCTTTAACATTGCACAAGGAAAGCTTTGATGGCGATACTCTGTTTAGGCTGGAAGCAGTAACAACATTATTACGCTAAAAATATTGTTTACCCTCTATGTTCACTTCTGAATGGTTACCTGACTAACCTGCTATATGCTGAATCGTTGCTTATCTTCCCACCAGGCGTGTGATTTCCGTTTATGATGTTGTCACATTTATTATTTTGTTCGATCTTCTTCCGACTACCTCTTTTTACTGTATCAATGTACGTGCGTTTATTCATATTAAGATCTTTATTCGAATGACTTTTCTCATTTTTCTGAGATTCGTAGAACTTGTCGAATTCTTTCAGAGATTGCATTATATCATCTTCCAGCTGATCAGTCTTATGGCGGATTTTAGGTTCTATTTTGGCAGGTTTCTTTTGAATGGAATCAAGGAGGGAAGTGGAACGCTTGACGGAGGAAGGAAGCAGTTTATCACCCACGATATTGTTACTGCTAAAAACAAGGGACATTGATTTATTCACTGGAATCATACCGTTACTACTACTTTTTAAAATTTTAGGGGTATCATTTCCGGCGACAAATACGTCGTCAGATAATTCAGATTGTTTGACGACTCTAGTTGTCGAGCTACACGTGCGCTTTTCAGATTTTTGTTTATTAACCTCTTCGTCGAAAGAGGTCATGAATTCCTCGAGATCAAAATCTTCACAAAGGGAGTCATCGTCTCTACCAGAAGTTCTAGATGTTATACTATGATCGAGAGAGTACATTAGCTTATCATACTGAGCCCCTAAATCACTTATGATTGGAGTCGTCGAAGTTTCACTATGAAAGTTATTGTTTTTCTCGTTTTTAAGACTTTCTATATTTGTAATATTTCTACCGTTATTGTTTTTCTTTATAGTACTAAACGATTCGAATTTAGCTGGTAGATTTTCAGTAGTTAGTAGAGATTCAAAGCTACTTATTATGTCGGGATTATTTAAAATAGTGTTAACATTTATCGGCAAATTGTCATTTTCATTGATCAACATGGGATCTATATAATTACTATCTGTCATAGAAGAGTTATCACATGACAGTATAGCATCAAGATTTACAAGATCTTTCTTATCATCTTTTTTAATTTTTTCAAGTTTCAATGGTTGACTCCCAGTATTTCTCTGAAAAGCATGATGCATAGATGTGGATAACTTTGGAATTTTATTTTTTAACTTTGGCGTACTATATACTGAATTATTATAACTAGAAAACGATCTATTTAAATTACTGCTGCGATTAAAGTATGGTTTTTCTACAGAATTGATATTTTCCTTACTGGATTTGGTGAATGTTGTATTAAGAGTAGGTTTTTTCTCATTTCTATTTAATCTAAACGAACTACATCTACCACCAAAGGAACTTGAGAGATTATCATTATGTGTACTTCCAAATGATTTCATTCTGTTCAGTGTAGGTGTTTTTTGATATGTTTTATTAATGGTGTCTTTTATACTTTTGGTATTATCGGTACGGTTTAGAGTGGAGGCTCTGGTAGGAGTGGGTTTTAAGGATGGAAGTGTGCGACTTGATTCTTTCGAAGCCTTTTGTTGCTTTTTCGGAATATTTGTGTCTGAAGACATTAGCTCTTTCATCTGCCTAGCAGCACAAGCGAAGGGGTCGTAATTATCGTCAAGCCTGTAAATGGACAATGCATACATTACTTCTACAATACACTAATACTACGAGAACTAATCTAAAACTATTTTTACGTAATTATACTCATCAATACTATCTTATTGACATGAACTATTTTACGATGGTTGTTTAATGTGTTCGATAATGCCTATTAACCCTAATTGTAGAAATTGCACCTAATACAAAAAGGCTATATAGGATACTCGGAACCTTTTTAATTCAATTCTGGGTAGCTTTAGTGGTGGTGCTTCGTCGCTGCTTTCTTCTCGACGTTCCTTGATAATATAGGTCTGATAATCTTTATCCGTCCGTTTTTGCATTTTGACTTTTCGATTATCCTTATAGATGCTTGCGATGTTATTTTTACCTTTTTGAGGTCCTTTATTGTTCTCGGCGATCGAGGGGAGTTTGATTTTTTTATCCGGTTCAATTGGAACATCTTTTGTATTTTCTTCTTGTTCGTAAAACTTTAATTCATACACTGTTATGTGTTCGAGATCTGAGACTTTCCTGCCCTCCTCTGAATTACTCGGCGGGAACTCTTGCGCTTCTTGTAATAAATCTTTGAAATTGTTTTTTAATTCTTCAAACGACTCCGAGAAATTATGTTTCATGGGAATATTATCATTATTTTTCAAACATATAGATTCGATGGAATTTGTTTTCGGTGTATGGAGATCTTCTATGGTTTTTGAAAATTCTTCTTGACATTTCGTTTCACACGTCATCATGTTGTCAGTTAACGTAAGAAACTCTTCCAAGTCTGCTGGATTATCCATGAATTTAGTATATGTGTCACCGCTGCCATGACGGCTTACTAAATTACTTTCATTTTCATCTTCTTTAATTTCAATTTCTTTTTTATTGTCACATTCAAAGCTGTCTTCGCTAAGATCCCGTTCGTAGTTCTCTTCAAATATTTCACCTGAGAGGTCGTAATTTTCCGTCTGAGTTGGCTCTTTAACGTTATCACATTCTGTTAAAGAATCTACTTCATATTCTAAGTCATGTTTCTCTGGAACATTAACTTCATAAGACGGATTATTACACAAATCTTTACTTTCGGTTGAATAGTTTGGAATGGAATTTTCTGATAGATTGTGTACAATGTCATCATGATCATTCTGTTCTCGCAAATCTGTACTTATGTCACAAGAACTAACCATGGTAAGATTTTTAAACAATAATTCTACACTTGGGGAAGACACCGTTATAGTATTTTCTAAAAGTTCATCTGTTTTATCAACTCGCGTTTTATTTGTCGTAGAAGAGATTCTTTTCTTAGATTTTGTTTTATGTGATGATGTGTCATGGATAACGCAAGGCACACATGGGCAAAGAAGTTCCGTATTAATACCAATTGATTGACTTTTCTGTTCTCTATCTGATTTCGGTGGACAATCTTCAAGACTGTCTAAGCTCATGGTACTCTCTTTCAACTTTTTCACCGTTTCTTTTTTGACATTATCTTTTTGTCTGCTTGACTTTGAAGAAATCGATTTCTTCTTCGAATCATTTGACTTTGGTTTTAATTTCGCGACGGAAACTTCCTCTTCCTCGGTGTTTAGCTCCTGTTTTAATAAATCGTCACAATTGGTAATCTGTGTTTTTTGTTGGTTGCGAATTGGAATTTGACTTTTTGATGCTGCTATTTTTTCTTTAATACATTTCTGGTCGGCTATTATTTTTTCACTCCTTTCTTTATGTTTTTCAGCGATCTCCTCCAGCTTTTTTAACTGTTTCTTTTTCCTAACATTTAACCTCGGTTTCTTCTGGTCATGCTGCTTATTTATTGGGTCAGTTTTGGATTGTAGAGGGATAGGTTCTTCATTATTTCTAAGGAAGGGGAAAGGAAGTTTGAGAACTTGAAAGAAATTTAACAAAGAAGGAGATAGGAATACTATTACTAATATTCAAAACAAAATACAAAAACTTCTATCTTCCTTTCCCCTTATTTGCTAAAGGTTTCCGAGAAGTATTAATAGATACCTAGTGCTGCTTAAATCCTTGGCCAGCCGGGCTTGCCTCGCTTTAATATTCGCATCTCCAGACGATTTATTTTGAGAGCTACGCGAGTTTCTAATAACTGGAATATGCGGGGAGCTCTCCTCGTGATAATCATTGCTAGATCCGGACTCTGAAATGCCATTATATTAATTAAAATAATTCAAAACTGGTGTAGTAAGGCTTTATGAAAGGCAATTAATGCACAATCACGGCAAACAACTATAATACAAGATTTTTTACGTTTTGTAATTTTGAAATTCTTTCATAGTCCTGTCATTTAGTACAGTCGTTAACGTTATTTGTTTTTTAAAGCTATGGAAAAAAAAAACTGATTATTGTTTACGTGGAATAAAAATTTGATTCTCAATGATGGAAGTGAAATAAGCTTAATTTTATTAAATAAAATTGTCACTACTTAATTAAATTTATAATGTCTTGTGCAACAAATTTTTTTTTGGCGAAAAACGGGAACTAGGCGCATCTGTAGTTAAGTGATACGGCCGCCTATGACCCTCAATGTCTCGCGTGTGCGTCGCCGGCCTTTTAATAACGAAATTTTATTATCATAGAAGTACTCAAATTTTAATCCAAATCTTATACTTATAGGTTACCTGAAGCCCTAGATTGTGGATGTTTGTAGTCACCAAACTCTCTAGGCGGTGACACACCTCGACTAGATTCTACCGACGCCGATCTTGATGACTTCTCACGAGTTTGAGATGATCTAAAAAAAGAAATACCAAATGATGTTTGGGGATTTACGGAGAGTTAAATTCTTTACAGTTTTAGTTTGTCTGTCCAGAATAATTCTTACCGTCGCGTTCTAACTGGCGGTGCTTTGTACTGCGTACGCGCATTGAGCCTTTGTTTGGCATCGGTGATGTGCGGCGGCGCTTGCGCGGATGCAGCTGGTAAAATCTTCGCTTTGTCCGCGCACCAATCGACGTGTCTCTCGAACGCCCTCACACCGAAGGCGCGTCCGCAATGAGGACACTTTTGGAGGTCGGCAGTGGGCTGCGAAGTTTATTGATTATTTTAAAAATTACAATTGTATTAACGTACATCAAACAACTTAAATACAATATATCCAATATAGAGACGGTAATTGAGATAAATCTTCAAACATACAGGCTAAAGCAGTTTCTTTCATTTCAGTCGGTTATATTTTTTTTTTTTTTAAAACTGCATCTATATATAATATTACTAGATAGATGATATGATGACCCTCTGAAGTATTTCAGAACCAATTCGACTTAGGGTCCTTCAGAAAAGAGAGTACCAATTCTTAAAAAGCCGGCAACGCACTCGCGAGACTCGAAAATTTTTTTGATTATCACTGATTAATATAGGCTATTTAAATTGCAAAAAAATAAGGATCCTACTAAAACTACAATAATGGTACCCAAGGTAAAAAAATGCCTATAAAATATCTTTCATCTTATGCGCTGCGAAAACTATAAATGACAGAACAAAAAAATGTTCCACAATATTAAACATATCAATATCTACAAAAAAATAAAAATAAATTTCCACCCAAGCGAAGCCGGGACGGGCCCGCTATGAAGTAATTAGGTTTATTTATTTTCTATTTATGCTTTATTACCTTATTCACAAACATACACATAACAAAAATACATAAAACATGTTACAAAAGTTATAAGGCAACGGGCGGCCTTAGGTTTAATGTGAAATAAATCTAATCTATATATATAAAAATGAAACCCGTTTTCCGTTGTCACGACATAACATGAAAACGGCTTGACCGATTTGGCCAATTCTTTTTTTATAATATTCTTTGAAGTACAAGGATGGTTCTTACGGAGAGAAAAATTAAAAAAATTGAGTGAAAAAGTCTAAAAACAACACTTTTCTATATTCCCATACATAATATTCGTAATAATACTTAAAAGTCAATTTGAACTTTAATACCATAGCATAAAGTTCAAGTGTTAGTGAAGGTGTTCCGGGAGGGTACATTTTTATTTTTTGACATAATGTATTTGATGTCTTATCAACTTTCTTTTTTTCATCTTAGCTAGACCGGTGTCCCGAATAGCAGAATAAGTATTTAAAAAAAAATTAAAAATCGACTGTTAGGCGGTACGATGTTCGCCAGGCCAGCTAGTCTGAAATAAATTTGAGTTAAAAATGTAAACAATAACCTTACCTTCATGATAGCAGTACGCACTGACTGCGGCTTGGGTTTGGGCGTTGCTTTAGCTGTGTTCGGCGGGCTCTTCTCAAGGAATGGGCTGTTTTCTGGAAGACCGAAATTCTTTGGCAAGTATTGTTCTAGGTCCGTGCCTGGAATGTTGGTAATTTGTGAGCATGCCGCTAATTACTCGTGTACACACAGTGCAAACCGCCACAGAATGATCATGCATTTATTATATCATTATGCTAATATTTTATGTATCAGATGGGTTATAGATGTAGGCGTTTGAATGGAAAGCCAAGTTACAGAATTATCGACCTTAAGTTATAGCAATAAGAATGAATTTGCCAACTGGTAACATACAATAAGGCGTTGGTGCTTTACTTTTATAGACTTTAGCGGGCATTCTTAGTTCGATTTCGAGGTGGCCTTGAAAATTCAAGTTAGTTATTCGCGCCGTCAATTAGAATAGTTCCCGTTGAACTAAATATTTATACAGCATCACGTGTATTGGAAATATGTTAGGACTGCCAAATACAACAGTAACCGTTAAATTACATGTAAACTATTCTAAGCCAAGCCTAAATACATTTTGTGAAAGTTTATCTAATAGAGTGATTTATATATGTTAACGTAAAATTGTAAACACCGTTAGATTGTAATCTATCTCGCGAGATTATAAACTGTCGGAAGATTGTGAACCTTAGCGTACTGCTTACAATTTAACGTATTATTATTCGGTAGATTGTAATCTATCGAAGTGAAACCGTCAAATTGTGAAACGGATCGCACCTCGCGCGCTGTTTGGTCGAACGGAATATGCCTCGCGCCAACATATTTGTTTGTTAATTCGTTTGTTGTCGAATGTTAATTGATTGTTCGATAGATTACAATCTACCGAATAATAATACGTTAAATTGTAAGCAGTTCGTTGAGGTTCACAATCTTTCGATAGTTTACAATCTCGCGAGATAGATTACAATCTAACGGTGTTTACAATTTTACGGTGACATATACACTGATGATTCTAGATACCCAAGCAGACTTCAGCCTCCCAATCACAACAATGCTATGCTATCTTAAATACACAAGGAAAAGCCAATTACTTACGAGTAAAATCTTAAATTGGAAGTGTATTTAAATTCTTTGTAACATTTATGTTAACCATAATTGTCATGTTTAGAAATGATAGCGGTAACATATACTGTAGCATTATCGTCGCTGTAGAATGATAACCTCGTATGTCCAGAGAACCAAACATTATGTGTTTTTGTCCATAGTTTTGGATGGTAAAAAGGACGAATTTATTAATAACATAAATAAGTCCTTACTTCATGGTTATACCAGTTAAATGTAATCTTAATATATATAAATCACGCGTCACGTTGTTTGTCCGCTATGGACTCCCTAAACTACTTAACCGATTTCAATCAAATTTGCACACCATGTGCAGTTTGATCTAATTTAAAAGATAGGATAGCTTACATCTCAATTTATACCCGCAATATTATTTTATTGCAAAATATTTGTTTATTATTTGATACTCACAATTCTAACAGATGGCGCTGTGTTGAAAGTACTAACGTTTCACATAAGCTACAATTTAATGGCATAACCACCAAAAAAGCATGATGGTCCCCATGACTTGTGTTCTTCTGACGTTTCCCTTGAATAGGTTACTACTATGTAATATAACTAAAACCTTAGCCCCAGCAACGCTTGGCCGGTCTGCTAGTAAGAGTATAAGAATTAAAAATAAATGGTTTTTTGACATACGAGGTTATCATTCTACAGTAACGTTATATATCATGTGGTGAACTTTAATAAATAAATAAGTATAAGCTAAGCAGTTCTCATTACTAATTAGCCACCACACTCAAACTACCTTCGCGCCTCTGCCTTGAAGAGTCGAAGGTTTTCCTTTTCTTGACGGTCATTTTCTCGCAGATCTTTACGTGTTTTGATAGCGACTGGGGCACAAAGGTCCTTCCGCATATAGCACATGGCATGAGAGGCCCTGTCGGCTCTGGGGCAGAGGGGGCCACAGGTTTTGTGGGCACAGGTGGTGAGGGCGGGGGCCCAAGTCTGCTGGGAGTTGGCGTGCGTTGAATTGGCCGGAAAGATTCGACACTGCTGGGTCCATCTGAGGGTTCTGGAGATCCTGATCGTGAAGACTTTATGGAGTTGTGCTGTTCATGATGCCGCTTGCCTGTAAGCGATAATTAAATTAATAAAACGAACTACACAGGCCTTTTATCATATTCCAAAGGGCAAGTTCTTAAAATACATACTTTTTAAAATATCTAAATCATTTCTTACGTGTTACTCTAAAACTTATTTTGATATAATGTCAAAACTGTCAATTCCGAAAGATTTCCATAAATATACAAATAATGTTTAAAATACTTTATTTCTCATTAAAAAAAGAATGTATTTTATTTACATGAGAAACTAATAAAATAATATATACGAAAAGATACATGTCGCCATCAGCCGTCCCAATTTTAGTCTACTAGGTTCATTCTGATATATATCTTTGATGCCCTTTTGAATAGGTTAAACGCGCTAATATTACGAATTTTAGACAGTAATTGATTAAATAATTGCACACCCTCATACTTAATAGACTTCGTCAAATAATTAGTACAAATACAGAATATTTAATCATGAAAACAAAATCCAGTTTTTACATCTGAGTAATCTTTATATTAATTAGCGAGGCGGCACCCAATACAGGCTCTCATTCACTAGGTCACGACTCGAGGTCAATTTAAATATTTGTAGGTGAAGCTATAGGGTTGTTACGAAATAATTTATTCCACAGTCGGAGTTTTTATACCTATTGACATAAACTGATAGTTGAGAGAAATGATTTATTTATTTACCTTTTACAAAATCATACATATAAAAAAAGCAGGTTACATACATTATTAGACAACAGGCGGCCTTATCGCTACTAAACGATTTCTTCCAGGCAACCCTAACATGGAACAATACAAAAGAAACACCTACAGAGGGTAAAGTACAAGTGCATAATTAATTTAAAAAAAAACTCAATATAACATGTATAACTAAAATAAAATAAAGAAACAATATAAATAATAATATGTATAAACAAAAATGTAAAAGCTAATCCAAAGGTTTAAAAAAAGGTTAAAGTCACAAATCACAATTAATATATATAAGTAGTATCTAATTACGAGGCAGAAGAAAAATTATCAAAAAGATTTTTAAATAAATTTAAATACAGTCTGATATCAATTGATTGATTTTACTATACTCTCAAAATCAAACCAAAAACGCTTATGAACGTCAACAGAGAAGATGTTAAATTGATTCTAACTTTACATTTACTACCAGTTCGCAAGTCAAGGGCGTAAAGCGGGCAAGAAGAACTGGCAAGAAAATCTCATATGTTTCTGTTCTATTGTTCTCAGAATTCATTTGCATCCTGATAAGTCCTCAATAGGGCAGACATATTTTCACGTCGTTGTACGTTTAGGCCCTTATTTCATGTTAACCCCTTTTTATTGTAGGGAAAACAATTTATAGAAGTGATGCGGGTAGTGTGGGGGTCGGATCGTGTGGAGAAATGAACCTCTACTCACTAAACCCATTAGCCCCATCTCCCTATGTACAAGAGGCTCGATAACAGTTTCCCTTAAACCTCGTCAAGAGCCTCTACTGCGCTCCTGCGAGCCCAACTTCCAAGTCACGTAATGAGGGTACTCTCCCAAACCCGCGTTCTCTATTAATAAACCCACAATAAAATAATTAAGTAACCCTACCATAACCTGCGTGTAAATGAAATACGACTTCGTGGCATTTTCATAAATCGTGACTTATAATAGCGGAAAATGTAGAGCACTTAAGCCTTAAATTACATAATTCCTTTCTAATAATAAACCACATAATGTGACCTATGACTCTAAACGCAAAGTAAAAAATTCGAAAGCTTGTAAGACAATAATTACTACAAATTTGAATGATTTGCCTTATTTAAAACGTATATTTTATTTAGACACGGTAATTAGGTTCGGTGGCGGTATTTTTATATCTATAATATAAAAATGAATCGCAAAATGTGTTGGTAAGCGCCCAACTCAACAACGCCTGGACCAATTTGGCCGATTCTTTTATATTATTCCTTGAAGTACGAGGATGGTTCATACGGAGATAAAAATTTAAAAAAATTGAGTGAAAAAGTCTAAAAACAACACTTTTCTATATTCCCATATATATTCGTAATAATACTTAAAAGTCAATTTGAACTTTAATACCATATCATAAAGTTTAAGTGTTAGTGGAGGGGTTCCGGGAAGGTAAATTTTTATTTTCGACATAATGTATTTGTTGTCTTATCAACCTTCTTTTTTTTTATCTTACTAGCTAGACCGGTGTCCTGAATAGCAGAATAAGTATTTAAAAAAAATAAAGAATCGACTGTTAGGCGGTACGATGTTCGCCAGGCCAGCTAGTATTTAAATAAAACTCTTTGTTAGTGTAACAACTGGCTTTAATGGTTTAAAAATTGAACTTATATGTTAGATACATAAAATTAAGGGTAGTGGGGTTGCGACGCTAACAAAAACTAATTTGGCTCATCTTAGGCTAAAAATCTTAGTGACACTTCAATACAAGTAAAGTCGACCTTTTTGGACATTATTATTACAATTTATGAGGCTTCATGTTGTGCATGGGCCATGGGCATGTATTTTTGGTGCCATATGTGCGACGATGGCTAACATTTGGTTTGCGCTTCTATTGACTAAAATATATATATATGCAACTTAATTAACATAAGGTTACATAACTCGGCCGAAAATATATTTTTCATGTCACTCCCGTTTATATTCAGACAGAACAGAACAGAACATCAATGTTTAATTTCAGAAATTATATCAAAATTGTATTATTATTGTTTATAACGTTTGTGGCAATGGGTAATTTGGAAGGTAGAACTCTCGTCCCGGATATCGTAAGTTGGAACCCCCTGCTGTGCACCAATGGTCTCTGTATCTAATAACACATCCACAAGCACGTGCATGTTTAACGTTCTACTCAAAAAGTGGACGTGTGTCAGGCACAGAAAGCTGATCACCTACTTGCCTATTAGAAAAAACAAATGATCACAAAACCAAGGTTGTTGTAGTGTTTTAAATTTTAAAGGTAAGATTTCGTCTTTTATAATCAATTCGAGGTGAAATAAAATAATGATTCCAAATACATGTTTCTTTAGTGGTGAAGAGTGGCGGAGAGTTCCTTGCCAGTTCTTCTTGCCCGCTCTACGCCCTTGACTTGCGAACTGGTAGTCAATGTAAATTAAGAATTAATTTAAATTCTTTTCTGACGTTCATAAGTGTACTTGTTTACCTATATGAATAGTTATTTTGACTTTGACAGTGACATATCTTACATTTTAAAATTAATATACAGATAATTTGACACTCGGTTATTTAAAAAAATATTGGTTGTTTGTAAAGTAGGTTTACGATCGAGATGTTTACGTGATAACGTCTTATTGGTGATATAAGTTTTTGGGAAGTAAGGAATTAATGAAGATAAAATTTTTTTCAAATTTTAAATTACATCTATCGTTTTATTCACACTTTTGATGATAAATTTCGGGTGTAAAATGACAAGTTTACTTATTCGACTATGATATACATTTTTCTTCATACATTCACGGAATGACTGGCAGCGCTCGAGATGAGACGGGAGATCGGTCCGTCTCTCTCTCGTTATACCTGCGATCGCGCTCGTGAGGTTTTGGTGTGACACAAGTTTCTGAACATGTCACCCGGCTAAAACGATTTTAAAGACGTTATCACGTCAAAAACATCCGGTCCTTTGCAAAATACTCGATAAATTGAACAAAATGTCAATTGGTCCCCTCGGTAATTTTATTAATTTGAAGTTGAAATAATGGTATCTAACATGCGATAATGTAAATAATTCCCTACTCTATAATTTGAAGTGTTTATCATACACAGACCTGTCAATTGTTTTCTAAACTTCTTCGGACAATAGTAGACTAGAAAGACAAACTATATAAATAAAATTAACATATCACCAGAAATTGCGTATAACAATTATTTAATATATACGAGCAAAATTATTCTATCGCTAACATTAGAGTAGTTGCACCATAATCAAGTTTGTCCTTACACAGTTTGTCTTCACATCGTGTTTACTTTTGCGTCTCCAGTTCTCGTAATATGTCACAATACGTATTTTATTTGTTTATCTAACCAAGTTCTGTGTAACTGTTACTGTTTCTTGATTTTATATTGCAATGTTTTATTCTCCGAATGAGAAATAAATGCAGTCATCAAAATAAAATCTTTATTTATAAACAGTCTAATTACAACGTTTTAAGTTACATAATCAAATCAAATCAAAAGTAATTTAATCCTACAGATGCACACTTAGAACTTATATTTAAAAAAAACCTAAATTTACATTTACTACCAGTTCTAAAATCGAAGACGAGAAGAACTGGCAAGAAACTTTTAATAATTGACAAGCACATTGACACACTTGACACATTGAAACAAAAGACATAATAGTAAAGTATCGCGCTTCCTCTCATATTATTTATATCACAGCTTCAACATAATTAGACGGATTAAGTTTCTATGAATGAGGAGGTACAATTGTTTATACTATCAATCATGGCAATCATATTACTAGTCTACAAATAGACAAAGTTAACACACGCTAACGAACAAATAAACCAATTGTATGCGCTTCAAGATTTTGCATAGAAATATTTTCTGTCTATTTATTTACATATTAAAACTTATTTGGTAACATTACTATTGTCTGCTTTATATTCATCAATTAAGTTCATGTTTTACGATGTGATATCGATTGAACATTTGAGTGTTAATTCAAGGAATATGACATAACTTTAATCCTAAACCTAGTACATATTTGGGTCGTAACTAAGTTGTACTACAAGTATCGAAAGTATTAGCTATACTTCGTTACTCTTCACAAATCACAATTTCTCCTTTAACGCTCGCTAATTTGGTAAAGGAAAACATCGTGAGGAAACAAGCATGCCTTAAACCCAAATAGTCGACGGCGTGTGTCGGACACAGAGGGCTAGTTATCTGAGGCCCAAACCTAACAACTGACAACTACTAACAAATTCAAATTCAAAAATCATTTATTCACGTAGGTAACACAATGTAGTGTACATTGTGATGCGTCATTAAAGAAATACATATAAGTGCTTCTAATTTTACATTTACTGCCAGTTCTCAAATCAAGGGCGTAGAACGGAAGAGAAGAACTGGCAATAAACTCTCCGCCACTCTTTTTAATCGCCATGTTTTTTTTTTTTAACAACTGAGGTATTACACAAAATTTCGTTAACAAGCCTTTATTAAGGCTTAATTCTTAATAGGTATAAAAATACCTTCATGATCAATTAACGAAACCGGTCTTTTGACCTTGGAGTGTACGGAATGGGCGTTTAATTAATTCATAGTGTATACGTAACACTTCTTACACAATATGGTAAGTTCAATGTGGTTTATAAAAATATGTAATTGAAGTACTAACTATTAATACTAATCCAGGGATTTTACCCTTGTTAACGGCGTGTTGGTAGAAGGAGAAAAAATCATGGCTTCGTTTATGGAGTAGACCGATATTGCGACTGAGTTGTTGCACAGGATAAGACACACAACATACTGACGGCCGACCTCCAGTAATGAAGGGGCACCAAGGACTATGAACTATAAAGTCGCACTCATTTTAACACAATTGAAGAATTGAAAATCTCAAAAACCCCACGTTTCAACCTGATCATTGATAACAGGCAAAACTAAGAAAACAGTTTCCTTATTTTACCAAAATAATTGAAAAGTTGTGTCATACGTGTTTATTACAATAATACCTCCCAGAGACAAAAATCATAAACATAAATTGTGAAGCGTAGGAGACAGTAGATCGGAACTTCATGAACATATTGTGTAATATATTTGAATGTCACCAATGTTTTGTTGACGCCAGCCCACACATCACATATGTCAACAGTTGTGGAATTTTAATATTACCTTTGATTTACGGGAGTTATCGATGAAATTATAAACATAAATTGTCAAATATACTTATGTAAATCCATTTAGAGTTGTGTAAATAATGTTTTATTAGTAGTGTCACACAAACATTAAGTATGTCAATGAAATTTTCGTAATATAATATTGTTAAGAGCCACTATCGTTTTATGAAGTATGTTTTAAACACGAAGCTTTATTCATCTGATGATATCCACAAAGTACTAAGGTGATAAAACCATGTTAGGACGCATGACCAAACTGTCAATTGTTATGACTTCGACAAGATGAATACAAACTGTGTTTTTGCTCTTCAGCAAAAAATTGTGCATTGTCATCTAATTTTATACAGTCAAAATGTTGTACGTTTAGAGAATATCTAATGTGTTACAACAAGTTACTCTGGTGTTACCAAAATAAAGGCAAATAAAAAACAAACCGATAATAAAACATAGACTAACGATCCAAGCGAAAACTCCTTGAATGGACCAAGAGCCGCCCATCGACAAGATGAATCGGCATCACAAAGCGTGTATGCAATGGATGCAGATGGCTCAATGCCGGAGTTGGATGAGAATGCAGAAGGTTTACGTCCAAAAACTGACATAATGATGAGAGTAACAATAGAACCTTGTTTGTTAGGAAAGAAAACAGTCGTTGTCTCAAGGTCTTAGGTCTTTTTTAATATTTCGACAGTCTACTTAATTAAAAAAAATTAAGTATAATTTTTGTGAATAAATCAGACAATACACATTCGAAGTATTGAATAACAAGATTTTTCAAGTGAAACTTCTTTAGGCGCATGAGGGTAAAATTTTTACGGATGAAACGCAATAATAATAATATTAGCGTCACGAAGATATGCAGCGTTTTTGTCGAAGAAAAGGGAGAGAGCGATTGAGACCGATTGAGAGAGAGTGAGAAAGGGCGAACGTAGCATGAAGCAAATAGCCATGAAAAAAAAAATACATTTAATAAATAAAAAAAAAATCTGTATTAATTTTCAACACTTAATATTTTAATGACAATTAAATTCATTAAATTCCAACATATCTTCCTTTTTCCCTCCCTCTAAGTCTCGGAAATCTAAAGTTTTATATTTGTGTAAATATGAACAATACTTAAAGATTAGTTTGCCAAAGAAGTTTCACTTCTGACATGTGTACATTGTACGCACGCACTTTTTTATTTGTATTATCTGTAGCAGAATGTAGTGTATAAAGTTTTTTTTATATGAAAGGAGTATAATCTTATATGGCAATGTTTTAGAAGTCACATTGTGACTTCTAAAACATTGCTTATTTTTTGTGACTGTCACAAAAAATATAGCTATGGCAACACAGTGCCATCATGTTGTGGTGGCAAACAGAACTGTGCACTAAATGGTAGTCACATCGCGTTTGTTAACACAACAGTTAAATGTTTTTTAGGTGTTCGACAAGGAGCACTGATTCGCACAGTCTTCATGTAAAATACGCTCCCGTAACCTACTGGTCGTCTCATTAACGATTCACAAACACGTTTATCCGTATTACTGTGAATATATTTGCCACTCCCAATAACCTTACATCTCATGCATAGTACATAAGTCGCGCGTGCCTTGAAGTTAAATTGCTACAGGTTTAAATGGCACGCGAAATGGCAATATTTAAAATTCTGAAAATAATTTAGAAAGTGTTGAGCATATTTTTTAATAGACGGGACTTACTAAAACATAGTCCTCTTCGTATTCTCTTTAATATGTCAGATATCAGCTATTTCAAAAAGCAACAAACGCTGATTTAAAATAAATCAAAATTTTAAATTAACATTCAATTATGATTTTATTTTTAACATTCATAAGTGACCTGTATATTCAGCCTTATCGACGGACCGCTGTCTGGTGAGACAGACTAAACGTATCATTTAATGTGCACTAAAGGACTTGTCAACATCGTTTTGCAATAACTTGTTCTCAGCTTTGCTAGAGATAACTGTATGACGTTTTAACGTTCTTTGTTTATATGTAGGGGGCGCGAAAGGTCATTTATCAGTGTTTGAAAATAAGTATTGTATTATTTTTAAGTTTAATTCACGAACACCTAAAATTGAGAACTATCAAAGAGGAAATCCGGAGACTGGCAGCTAAATACAAGGAGCGCTTAAGCTGTCACCCGAACGAACTTGCTCGCCAACTCACCATTAGACAGAATGTGAGTCGACTAAATCGTCACCATCTTCTAGAGCTAGAAGACCGGGGGTACTTCCACTACCGACCGTACTAGGCAGAAGAGGAGTAGATGCTTCCAATGGGAGGTCACTCCACATGACAGCCTCACAGAACAAATTCGCTTATAGCCTTAGGGCTGATTGCAAATACCCGCAGAGAAAAAAAAAGTTTAATTAGAACAAAATCGGGACTGAGGGAACGTAGTTTTGTTAACCCCCTTTAGTTAAAGGGGAGAGGAACAAAGACTCGTATCCTACTGGGCCCTTAGGTTTCCTAATGGTAACGTCACAGGATAGGTCATTAGTAGACGGCAGTGGCACTTGCAGCCAAATACAATGGGTAATATTCTTAGATATACTAAAATCTACTACGTTTTTGACATACAAAAATAATTAGCGCGAAGTTGTACCTGACTTTAAATCTTAATAATACAAAGGCCGCGTCAGTGATGGACATGTGTTTTAAATCTTATAAATACCACAGATAATACATAGCTAAATGTCTCTTGTTTATTAAAAAACAAATGAACAAAATTCCAAGAACGATAACACCAACGTTATGTTACATTTTATAGCCATATAAGTTTTATAACAAGAAATGTATTATGGCCCATAATAGCTAAAATTCCGATATGGAAATGCATCCAAGGAATGAACAGTTATGTTAAGAGACGTCAATAGATTATATATGGTATTATATATCAAACACACGATTTAATTTTACAAGCGTTTCTTTATTAACATATACTTTTATATATTTTAAGTCTAAATTCCGTAATATTAGCGTGTTTAACCAATTCAAAAGGGCATTAAAGATTATCAGAATAAGTCTAGTAGAGTAAAATTAGGACGACTGATGGCGACGTGTATCTCGTTCGTATAGTTAGTTTCTCATGTAAAAAAAATAACATTCTTATTAGAAAAAAAGTTCTTTATAGTTAAAGTTTTTGAATACAATTTCAAGATATTTTACCCCCATATAATAATGCATAAATTATAGTTTCTATTGATTGGTAGTAAGCGACTATTAAGTATTGGTCACTTGTACTTGTGTATTTAATGTCATACTATAGCCATTGGTTCCAAACCTCAGATTTGTTCGAGATCATGTTCTAATAGGCAAGGACGTGATCAGCATTCTGGGCCTGACTCACATAGGTCTATGGGCGGTTTCCTCACGATATTTTCCTTCACTGTTAAAGCGAATGTTCAAACAGAGATGTGAATCTCTTGCATCTAGGCCTGTTCATATTAAAAAAAACATAAAAATAAAATAAAAACTGGAAACAGATTAACCAGCTGCCCACTGAAGTATTTGCGAACCAATTCAACTTAGGGTCTTTTATGAAAAGAGCTTACCAATTCTTAAAAGGCCGGCAACGCACTTGCGTTCCTTCTGGCAATGTCAGCGTCCATGGGCGGCAGTATTACTTAACATCAGGTGAGCCTTCTGCTCGTTTGCCTCCTATTGCATATTAAAGACATCATGGATTATCTAAATATTTATTAGATAAATCATAATTTTACAGTTTTGATAAACTATTAAGCGTGTTATCTTAAGTGTCATCGTCCAATGAGATAGATAGCCTCTCTGTAAAAAATAGATTAAAGATCAATTACATAACTGTACTTTCGTGACTAAAGTTTGTAATCAAAGATAAGGTGTCTTTACGGTTGTTTATTTTGACCGTATTTGATCTGTTGTCACGGAAATTATTTTGGGTTATCTAAATATAATTACAGTGTAAACTGTTAACGTCATTCGTTATAACAAAAATCTCTCTATAAATGAGTTAAATATGTTTGGTTTACCACAAAACCCATACATTAATTCAACAACAGCCATTCTCTATTACGAGGAAATATTTTCATATTTAGACATAATCTAGAAATCGAAATTTCTATGAAAGACACCTGTGGTCATAAACAACCTTCTCGTCTTTGTTATTATTAATTGCATTAACACGTGTGCCATTATTCTTAGATTACATTGCCTGTAGGAAATTTTGGTCTCCGTAACTAAACGCACCAGCGTCACCTATCGTGTATTATCAGTCGTAAACAAACTTTGAAACTGTCAAGATGGCCAGTAAGAGAAAAGCGTTATGTGTTTAGAATAATTTACCTATTGAAGTAATAAAATTAGAAATGATTGTAATTGTTGTTTTTTTTCTATTCACTCCCTATAACGAATAAAAATGTTTGGTCCCTTCAAATTTGTTATAAAGAGTTTAGTTTGGACTTTGAAACAGTATAGAAGATCGAAACTTGCCATTAACTCTCTTAGTGAAGTTAATAATAAATTTTTTATCATAAAACGTTGGTGCATGTCCCATTATAGAGTTTTACGGCTAAGAGCGAATTGTTACTTGTTGAATTGAGAGCATAAATATATAGTAATGTTGGCAAGACTGGTGATGCCTATTGGCCCTATGTCAAACAGTGTGTTACCAAATATATATAATTACCACTGTCCGTAAATTCACTAAAAGCTTATTTTTTAATGTTAAATAACTCACACGACTATTTAAGGTATAATATACGTATATACATTTCATTTATACCGTGTTAAGGGAGTTGCGGTTTTAGAGGGTGAGAATGTGCATGGTGTTGCCTGGAACACTTTTCATTAGGGTAAAGTATTGACTCACTACCTTGTCACAGTAAACCATACTTGTTGCAAACTTTAACAGAATCATTATAGCGTATTTGTTCTTTTGATGGCTAACTTTAAAGGTTTTCCTAAACCTCATATTGGTATATAATTAAATGAAATATAGAATTCAAAAATCATGTTTTTATTGATGTACAGGCTGTTTATATTGAACATATGAATAGTCACAAAATTTCTTTCACCTGTGATGGAGGCCATCACTAAAGGTGGGCCGAAATACTTGTAGTAAATTTTTGTTAAATAAAATGTTTAAATTTCGAACAAAGATTGTGTACATAGAGAGTTTTACAATATATACTATATGTCTCAAGTATAGTAGTAATAAAGCATGTGATTTTAAACATTTTTTACATAATAACAATATAATCACGCGTATTATCATTACTATACTTGAGACATATATATTTTGATAATTAAACCAAGTATAGTACAAGGTAAAATTTGTCAACAACACTATGTGTGATCGATTTATTACTGGAAGTCACGGGGTTCAAACGTTGAATGGACGTAAACAGGTTTCGCATATATTACCACTAAGGTCACGCGCAGGAAAATCTATACATACATATTACTCGTTTCATGTTGTCAAGTTAAACATAATACGACGTTTAACTCATACTTTTTACATATTTAGTTTAAATTGTTCAAGTAGCGCTTTAGATATCTATAGGGTCCTAGATTCGATCTTGGGACTTTAACTATCTTTAAAAAAATTGTGCAAAACCACATAAAACGGATAAAATTGGGAATAATATTGTTTTAGATAAATTGTGCTAAGAAAGAATATATCACTTACAAAATTTTTAACATTTGCAAGTAGGTGTTCGGTACTCTGCTTATCAGTCAAACCAAATATTTTGTCATCGAACCAAAAACCTTCGTATATTTAACAGTTAACCAACAAATCCTTGGTGTACATTTTGCAAATGGCAATATGAGGAAATACTAATATGTTATGTTTACCAAGATTGTATACTATGTTTATATGAGACATTCCTTGACCCGGAATAGATACTTCTATTAATATTCTAATAGCAAAAGAAAGCGGATACAGCACGAAAGGGACTCTACAATAAAATACCGTCAACACAACAATAATTTATTCCTGGTAAAATATATATTTATTATTATCCGTTGGTACATATCGTTGAGAGCAAATAAAGAGTAGTGTTATTTTCTTGAACCAAAAATACTCCATTAAACCAAAAATGTCTGTAAATACAGTTAACTGAATCTTCTTAACCCTTTCAGTTCCTTGTTAAAACCAGTCCTTTGTGTTAAGCTTGATTATGCTGACTAAACAGATACAGAGAGGTTTTTTTTAGTCTGCATATTATGAGAGAAGATAACTCGATCCTTAAGGTAATTAAAACAAAGTATTTGTACCAAGTACTCTACCTTTGCATACACCATTAATAAAAACTCTCTAATAAGTCTATTATTGATGTCTCATTGACCAGGTCGTTTTTTTTATTTTATATAATGGGGAGCAAACGAGCTTGTGGGACGACCGGCAGTCTTCGCAGCCCATAGACACCCATTTTTAATGGGTGCGTTGCCGGCCTTTGAGGGAGGAGTACAATTTTTAAACATTTGGAGGTCGTATCTCTGAGGGAAGACCCCCACCGGGTGTCGATTCCACAGTTTGATAGTTCGCAAAAGAAAATGCCTTGTGAAACGGTCTGTGGAAGACCTCCAACCATTAAGATGATGTTGGTGAAATTTAGGGCTCGTACGGCTAAACATACCTCTTAACAGAAAATATAGTCTTCGGTTTATGCGAGTACTACACATAAATCTTAAACGGATATAAACTGCCTGTTACATTATTGATATAATGTTTCGAGGGCTCTTCAGCAGTCTGTCAGCGAGAGCTGCCACATCCAGTTGATAGATGATATTATGATTAGAGTAAAACCAATGTTACTAGCCCACATTCATACAAACGAAACCAGTCTAATTGCTTTTTAAATAAAGTATTCATTTTTCACCTAAGCGTAAACACAATTTGTTTTAAAGAGTAGATGCTCAAATTAAAAGAGTCCAATTACTGATTTAGTTTTTATGAATAGGGTAGTTAAAACTTTTACGTATTTAAAATTTATATTAGGGCATTCGTTTATTTATGTAAGAACAAAGTCCGAATTTTCATTGCTAGATTCGTCGTCGCCCCGAATAGCTGAATAACTGATAAAATATTGGAAAGATTCACGTTCGAAATTTAAACTTACAGAAAACAAATGAACTTGACTCTTAACTGAACTTAATAGAATTTTAAGTTTACCTAAAAGGTAAATCGACTGTTATAAGATGTCCGTTAAGAAATAATAATTCGTCTAATGATAGCAATAAAACAAATTACTTCCTTGTTTTCACTACAAAAACAAGATACAACGGTACCTTTTTTGTTAGAAACCATAGCTCACGTTTTCACGATTCTAACATTGAAGCGAACTTACATAAGTTGAAATATTCTCCGTATTTATTACTTGAGATGATATCTAAATTATCTTTGTAGCACTCGATGTAAAAACGGGTGAACGATTGATCAAGTTTACTATTTAACTGTAATCGAAGATATAATTATTCATATAATAGTGTAAGATAATTATATTTTCTCATATACATACGTCTATGAGGCCGAAAGATTAAATAGAATAAATGTTTTCGATAAAGATATTTATCTAATTATTAGAACTTCGTTACATTACAAATAATAACAAGTAACTTAAATTATAAGGAATGCAACAGGCGATCTTATAGCTAACAAGCAATCTCTTCCAGGCCACCCTAAGGTAAAAAAAATACAAGGAGTAAAGTACAAGAATAACCAAATTAACAAAAATAAAATCACAAGAAACAGAAAAACTATGCAATTAAATAACTTCCTAAACTAAACTACTACTAAAACCCAATCTAACGGTTCATCACAATTCAAAATGCTAAGATTTATCAGTACCAAGATAGTTAGGAGTTATTGTGATGTCCATTTCGTACTTTTAATTAGCAGTGTCGTCTTCACTAGACTTTCTTTTGAGGTGACGTTAAGATCATATCTTTATACGTCCGTGGGAACCTTACATATAAGGTTTGGTGTTGACTTAACAAACTCTGACTATTTACCTATGCACGAAGAGAGTGTGTTCGGCTAAAACTCATGGCACTATGAGGTAGACAAGCGCAAATGTTCAGATTGCGAGCAGATGTAGGTACATCGAACATTTTACATAGATTTATTGTTTATTATACCACATATAGCAGTGTTGGCTTAGTGGCTTCAGCGTGCAACTCCCTGAGGTCGTAGGTTCGATTCCCAGCTGTGCACCAAACTTTCTTTCTATTATGCATTAATTTAACATTCGCTCGAACGGTGAACAAAAATATCGTGAGGAAACCGGCTTGCTTTAGACCCAAAAAGTCGACGGCGTCAGACACAAGAGGCTGATCACCTACTTGCCTATTAGATTATCAAATGATCATGAAACAGATACAGAAATCTGAGGCCCAGACCTAAAAATATTTTTATGTCACAGATTCGCGTCAGGTTTGCCAATTGTTTCGATACAATAATGTTTAGATTTTTATCCTCATCTCTTGACTGGTATTATGCACTATAGGCCAACATTACAAACAACTTTATAAAAAGATGTTACATTTAATACAATATTTAAGCGAAAGTTAATTGAATCATAAAAAGAAATCGGTTCACGCCGAGTGCGCTTATAATGAAAATCAATATTTTGTCTCTTCGGTTGTCTACAAAATTTGACACTAAACTATATTATTACAGTATTAAATTCATGATAAGGTCAAATTACACATCACATAATTAATAAATAATAGTTTAAAAAAACTAGAACACACGCTTTTAAAGCACATCAAACTAAAACTCGATAGACGAAAAATATGGCACAGAGCGCCCCACGCTTTTTCACAATAATACCAGTATTTTTTGTTCATTACCATTTTCAACCTAAATTAGGAATTATTTTTCACTTTTTAGTTTGATGTGCTTTAAAAGCGTGTGTTCTAGTTTTTTTAAACTATTATTTATTTTTTAGTTAAATTTTTTTTCTTTTTTTTTTCGGATTATTGCATTGTCATCGATCTTTGACAGGTGCGCAAAGTTTGAATTAAATCTGTCCGTTAAAAGTGGGTCAAAATCGAGTCCGAAGGAGTCGGTTACATACATACATACATACAGGTGAAGCTAATATAAAGCGTGTAAAAATGAGTATAACAGATATGATATGAGTATATAGAATAGAACAGATATATTAAGTTATAAGTGGATCTTTTGTTATTGTTTCACATCACGGGTGCTAAATGCATTATAATCAAACTCAGTCATACTAAAACTGCAAAATTAATATAATATGTAGACTCTTGGCTAGGAAGCGCCGAAAACATATATGTAACTTTGTATAGAAAAGGTAAACGGAAAGAGTTTAAAAAAAACCGTGGTCAAAAACTGGTACTAACGAGTTTGTATATACAATATAAGAATAATAACTTTATTAATTACCAGTATGTAAGATGAATACTGGTACATCGACCTAGGGCTATACAGTATGTTATTAAAAGCATGGCAACATTCAAAGTACTCCCCGGTGTTACCTCACCTACTTTAAGTAGGCAGAGTAGAGCGGTAGACACTAAATAGTTCTTTTGATGTTGTTTATTTACTGATTCATTAGCAACGCCGTCAGCCTTCAATTCGTTTAACTTTGCGCAAGTGTTTAAAAACAAAAGAATAATTAAGGCAAATTAAAAAATCGAACACAGATTTCTACTCAAAAATTCTGATAATCTTTATATATATATAATTCTTCTGTGAGTGTGTATGTCACTGAACTTCTCTCAAACGACTGGACCGATTTTGATAAAAAATTTTGTGTGTATTCAAGGGGATCTGGGAATGGTTTAGATTCACAAATCAGCCCGGCAGGTGGCGCTGCAGTCGGTACTTTCATACTTTAATATCCTAATAGCTTGAAATATCATGCAGGACAACGTCTGTGGGGTCCACTAGTACTAATCTAAAATAGAATGATGAGTAAATTTAGGTAAATATAGAACGAACAGTAAACTATTTTACAAATCATTATTTAGGCGAGCATTCAGTGCAGTTAAACAAGAAGATACTACTCAGGTATCGAAACTAGAACTTTCAAGTTGTATATGACTTTTTATGTCACAGAGGAAGTGAATTCTCATTAAAAAACCTCACTAGACAAATTTCAACAACAAAAGACCACTTATACAGAGACTTACTCGACTAGATCTAAAGTTATATTAAGTTCCTTAGATGTAAACGTCGTTGCAGTATACAATTTCACTGACAGCGAGTGCTGCAATGTGATGCAACAGCAATCCTTTCTCACCAAGGAGATAATGAAAACAATAGATTGCCAACTTGACACTTAACCCGGATGTGAGTACCTTGTGGGATTTTACCGCAAGATATTAAAGATGCTCGTAAACAATTTTTTATGTCGTCGTGGTAGCAGTGTTAGCGGAGTAGTTGTAAACCAGCATGACTTTGAGAACATAAAGAAATAATGCAGACATCTAAGGACCAAGATAAAAATGGTTGAAACTCTTCTAGATTATTCTTATACAATAGTTTTCCATTAAGAAATTGCTAACTACAAGGCCCTACTATACAGAAGGTTCGTGATACGTTACCAACGTATCACGGACGCAACTTGTTTACTGATTTCACACCCTTAGAATTAAGTTACCAAAATCTCATACAAAATTATAAACCAGTTTTAGGGTCGAAGTGTAAAGTTTTGTTAATTTTTGATTTGCATTTGCCCAGTATCGTATTTGTATGAAAAGAATTTCACTTATAATGCACTTTTCACAGAAATATTTTACGCTGCATTAATTTGTGAAAGGAATTTAACTGTAAGACAATTGAATTAATGTTCATTCGGATATTAAGTTAATGAAAAAGCTTTTTACCGAGCACTTCTGAATCATCTTTTTAATGTGACCGTCAATCAAATTATAATTTCATACGGTAATATCAAACATAGAATCAAAACACACATTAAAAGTGATATTGAAACGAAAGGTGTATAAAAAATTTAAGTGCAGCTATTTATAGCATGTAAGACGAACTATCCCCTTCATATATTTAAATAGTTGAAGTAGTCGTTAAATCAGGAAACATATTTAATGTATTATATCTATATCATAATTTTTCCAACTATCCGTGGTTAATAAAAACATCGGAGATTAATGAGCACCTCAAAATCAGGACTTTAAAGAGGAGATCAAGACCTGGAGCAGGACCTGGATACAGAAAAAGGCTAGAAATACATCCACTGCTTGCCACGCAACTAACCATACCGAACCTAATAATAGGCTTATAAGGCGACAAATCCTAAGTCTTCATAGACACGGTTGAAAGAAAGGAGCAGTCTCGATGGAGATTTTGCTCTGAACGCCTAACAGCTCTCAACACATCTGCTCATAGTCTAGCTGACTGATTGCAAGATAAAGACTAAAAAAATAATAATAATTTAGCGATATAAGATAATATATAAGAAAAATCGTAAACGAGAATTAACTATTAACCAGAAAACTAGTCATCATTAATATATTTTGAAGTTACACATCAGCCTACTGTGTCTAACGACGCCTAAAAGTGTTTGTATCCAGAATTGAACCCTGTTATACACCATATAGGTTAAACACTGCCATGAAGACGGTTATACTAAATTAACTTTTACCGCTTAAAACTAATTTGGTATGTAGGATGTTAAATTGTTAATAAGACAAGCCAACGCTTTAAAAATCATAAAATTATTTAATTAAAGTGAAGAGTAACAGAACAAAATTCCAGCTTCATGACGTCTTTTTCTCCTCCATGTCAAAATGTATGAAATACCGAAGTCATTTAAGTTTTAATTCTGAATCTTAGCTGGTGGCTGTTGTTTTAACAATAGGCAGTTGTTTGTTACGGTTTCTGACATTCTGAACACCTTCGATTAACAACTCTTGGTTTTCGAAGCTTAGGGCTAGATTTCACGTAACATATATATAGTTGTTATCTATTACCACCGTCTCCCTTTCTATATACCTACGTATCTCTCGCTATCCACTATGAAGAGGTACTCAAGTAGTCAAACAATCGTAACAGAGAATGCATTTGTATAATCGATTACGAAAATACACTTCTAATTCATTTTTAGTTCAATTTAATGCGAACTCGTTCTCGCTTCGTTTTGCACAAACTTTTCATATCTATGCAGTTATTTGGGAAACGACATTGCGCTCTTCAACTGTCGTAAATAATATGCATGGTCTATTTATTTTTAATACTATAAAAGGCCAGTAACAATGTTACTACTATTAACTAATGAAATATTCGCTAAAACAAATTGAATGCGTGACGGACGTATAGTAAAGAATTAATAATACTATTGATTTCACTGCCAAATCAGTCAATACAAGTCGGTAGCGACAATATTGGATAAGTATCTATGACAAGAGCAGCGAGCATCATTAGAATCGCTTGTCAACAAGATTTATTCAAAATCAATCCTTGTTCTAGTTAACTTTACATCAGTACAGATAGTACAAGATCCATAAAAATAATTAAATAAATATGAATAACGAAACTCACCACGTTTGTGCTGAGCGCAGAAGCAAGAAAGCATAATTTAAATTAAATAAATTCACAACTGAAACACGCAACACACAGCTCACTATCTCGAATACTGAAGAAAACAATGGGCGTAAATTTTCATTATGAATATTACGTCTTGAAACACGTGCTTATCAGTCGAATGCTAGTACATAAACGAGCTAGGTTATCTACATACATTTATAAATATTTAAATTAATATTGGGTTACAAAAAATATCGCTGTGTGAATTAAGAAGACGCTCTGTTCTATATGACTTAAATAAATTACAATTGATTTCCGCCACCATTATAATATGGGGATATTTACTAATGAAGCAAACTGGAAGTAATTAAGAACTCATACGCTTTAGGGTCTTTCAAGAAGGCGCACGATTGTTATAAAATCGGCAACACAAGCGTTTCTCACCGAATGATTGGCAGTAAGACTCAAAGGTGAGCTTCTATTCTATAAAATGGAATCTTGAAGTTCAATTGAAGAAATTGTCATCACTTTCAAACAATGAATGTTTCAATAATGATCTTGTTTGTAGAGATTGGTATTTTAAATTTTAAAAGAGTAGGAGAGTCACCGTGACCACGTACGCTGTAAATCACGCGAAACGCCGGTTTTTTTTTTAATTATGTAAAATAATTATAAGTTTATAATAATACATAACTTCAATCCGGTAAGAAGTGTTTTCTTTAAATGTGTAAAAGTTATGTTAATAAAAGACAATACTAAGAGTAGGAGAGTTTCTTGCCAGTTCGACCAGCTCTTGATTTGAGAACTGGTACTAAATTAAGACCTTGATAGAACCTATGAATAAATCAATTTTTATTTGATTTAGTGAGGCCTATCTTTTATTAACAATTTGAAGTACCAAGACATTACGTGTTACAACTCATTAAAACAATTATAAGACACGAAATAAATGTCGCAATAAATAAACACTTAAATGACAGATTTATATGGCTTTTAGTTTTAAAATACAGACGTTTCTAAGCTAGAATATGTCTGTGTAGTGGCGTGTAACTATGCGTGTAAAATACTTAGATATGGCGAGGCGCTCTCGAAATTCTTGAATAAAGGAATTACTAAATATAATTTGAACTATACTGGTTGGGCTCTGCGTCATAAGTTTTTTTACGTACAAAATTAGGCTTACGTCTTGTGTATAGTTCGCATAAAACGCTATATTACTTCAAGAATACAAAAACAAATTACATCAAAACTAGTCGAATACAAGTGTGCGGGAAGTTACTTCTTTCTCTTTCTGATTTCACTACTCCCTTGATTTTAAATATAAGTTTAGATATTACTTTTTTAAATATATAATTTAGATTTGATAGGAAAAACCACACTAATGACAAATTTATAATTACAGAATTTTTTCATATATTAGCGTTTTGGCTGAGTGCCTATGAACTAGACTTAGATTTTATGTTATTAAATTATTTATATATGGACACTATAAACGAATACAGTAATCTGTTTTGATTACATTTATATTTATTCATTTTTATATCTGCAAAGTTCAACAGTTCATAATAACATGTTGTGAACTTCGATTTATCAACATATTTCTCTCATATATAAACTGTACCTAAATTTACTATTAAATCATTAATAAAAAACTAACCTTTTCTTGACCCAAATATCGCTTTTAATTTCAACAAGGCACTCTTCTTCATATTGACCTTCCTCACAAATATCACACACACCGCTCACAAGTTTTTGGGCTGAAACTTTTTACTCCTGTTGCCGCTCTTATTTCCGTGCTACAAAAATAGGTCCATCGCTACTTGCATCGACGCAAGCGCATCACTCATTTGCCTTTCCATAATATCAATTCAAAAACGTATACCGGTTACCGCACTCAGCTATCAACTGTCCTTTTATCATACGCTTATCACTATCACAAAAAAGATAAAAATTCTCTCACTGTGTACATATTTTATATGCGATATACCGCACCAATTCACTTATGTATTAAAATTTAATATGACTTTACAACTATAAGGATCATATTAAACTCCGATAAAGGCGGTAACGCAACGGCTATTCTTGTCCGTGTTGCGATCACAACTAAACGCCGGCGCACGCGGTACGCACTACAATGGTGTTGACCGGTTAACAAAAACAAAATTGTTAAAAACCACTTCCGTTAATATCCCTTTGGTGTAACAAAATAAACGTAACGTACGAGGACTCCTAACGATCAGAGTTGTGGTGACAACACCGGAGACGCTGTATCCGTCGAAATTTAAAAATGGAATACCGAGTTTCGGGAAGAATCGATTCGACTTAAACCGAAGGGCACATAAATCACAGGGGTGTGAGAAAAAAGGAACGCTATGAGCACCCTTCTTGACAAAAGCAAAAACTTCTATAGAATTCCCGATGCTCTCAGGGATAACGGTCGTATGCGCAGCTTTTGATAACGTTATCCTTACTATTAAGCAATCCTTAAAAAAACTTTCTCACATTTCAGCTGCACATTTTAATAGAAAACACTGACCTCATTCTAATCATACCAAGTTTCGGGTATAATCGAATTTATAAGTAGATTACATATGTATTACAGCAAACCTTATGGTACATAATATGCTATTAGCATTATTCATACCTCAAGTTCACGTAGCTGCTTCAGCGGTGATTACTGCTTTTAGTGTGTTCTTGAGGGACTCGATAAATATTAAAAGAGTTTATACAGATAAAACATTAGCGATGCGTATTTTTATTACAGCTCTTCGATGAACAGTTACGGCCACAGATCAATGAAATTTTTTTTTTGTAGTGTGATATGTAATTCATTGGTTTTATAAAACGTCGCTGGATATAGTACTAAAGTGCAGCCGTTAGTACTGAAGAAAACTTAATTTCTCAAATGTTTGAAGACTTAAAATAAATAGAAATAACAAAAAATGCTATATGTATAGTTAGGATTAAGTGCAGCAATGTGGTATTAAAGAGGATGTATTGACAAGGATACGAAAGGGAATGATTAGGAATTTGGCGCGAAACGATGATGGAGAAGTGGCTTACCAGGAGAATATAGGTCTTTGTTTTTAATTTATTTATGTTATTATTATTAATTACTTAAGATGTCATGTGGAACATGATGTAATGGTTGTAGCTCTTTACAAACTTTGTGTAAAAAACAAAAATGCCGATTAAATAGAGTGGCGGAGAGTTTATTGCCAGTTCTTTGCTTCCGTTCTACGCCCTTCATTTGAGAACTGGCACTAAATGTAAAGTTAGAAGCATTTCATTTACATTTATTTTTTTTGACATTCATAAGTGTACATTGTGTTACCTATATGATTAAATGATTTTTGACTTTTATACAGGGCATCCGTGGATGGATATCTAGTCCAAATCCAGGACGTACTAGGAAAGGGACAGGTCATCAGTACCAATAACCCACAGACATGCGTGGTGAATGTCATAATAGCGAGAGAAGACCGTAGCAAGTGGATATCCACGGTCTCTAGCTGTCTTTGTGAAAAAGGCGTAAGTGTATAGTTAGATACATATTTCATAAAGACTTTTCTTATGCTAGGCTCACTTTCCTAGATGATTCTAAACCTTATTATTGTAGCGTAACCAAGACCCCAGCTTACTTCACGAGACAAGAAAATTTCCTGGACTCTCACAGCTAAACCAATAGTTCCGGTAAGATTTTATGTGGATTTATGTGTTGAGACCCCGATACAGTACCAATGCAATAGACCGTATCGGACCGCTCGATGCTACACTCTGATGGGCTTACGTATCGAATGGATGAACTCGATATGAGTTGTGAAATTCTGTTTCACATTAAATGGTACGTCAATCTCAAGTATCAATGGCGGGTAATCAATAAATATGTATGTGAATATGTTTATACAATTTCATGTACCATAGACGTACTGAAGTCCTTATTAAAATCACCTAATAGCATGTTTCGTTAATTTCAAATATGTATTAAGAGATTAAGTAAAGCAAGCGATTCTGAAGACTAGAGTTTAAATAATAATTATTTATTTATTTATTGCAAGAATATGGTACAAAAATGCTTAGGTGGTGCAATCGTAAATCGTTCTGTTATACGAGTTCAGGAATTTAAGTTTTTAAAAAAAAACTTATTTAAGTTAGCTATATTTATTAACTTGAAATGATTAATACAAAGATTTAAACTCGTAATTAGGGTTGATTAAAATAACCGTTCTGGATAAGATCTCAAAGCAGACTGACTGCTACCAAACGGATGGTGTCTATATCCCATACTTTATGATGACATGACTGTTTTAGCTTTACGATGACATGACTGTCTTTAATATTGTATTAGCATTAAGGCTTACAATTTAGGGGTATAACATCTCCCCCTTTTAGACAAAACTTAAAGGGTAAATAAGTTTTGATTATATTTGTGTCCTTGTAGGAGCAAAATCTTCTATTTCTATTTCTGTGTGTTTCAAGTCATGTTCTGTGGGGAGTTTATCTATTACGGTTATTTTATTCTTATAAAGTAACATTAAGTATTTTAAAAGTTTAAAACTTAAAAATAATAGATATAAGGTTACAATAAATGAAATAATTATTACTAAAGTAGAGTAGTGTGTCCCATATTTAATTATGTGAGGTTTGTTTTCAATATTATTTAGACTATGTAAAAAGGAATTTGTTAAGAGTTTACTTCCCGAATTTATCTCATCAAGATCTATATTTTGAAGATTAATAGGAGACACATTATCTATTACAACATTAAACTTAGCATAGTTACAGCAAGGGTCATTGATTACATTAAATTCTGGAATGCTATTAATTGGTGACGTAATATTTAACACATTATATTTAGGTGTCAATGTAGTACTTTTACAGAACGCAGTACAACGGTCGGGAATGGTAAGTATACCAGTTCCTATAATATTAATTTCATGCATATAATTTATACAATCTATAGACACTTTGTTAGGTTTGGTTTGAACATAAAGCCACTTATTATTCTGTATCGGTTTCCAGATATCAAGATTACCAAATATAAACTTTGTATCACACTGTTTAGGAACTTCGCTGATAATTTTGGATAAAAATTCACTTTCACAACTGGGTTTTGCATCTATGGAATATATGTCGGGTATGTCACAAATGAACTCTCCGGGTTGTATAGTTATACAGAGTTCAAGGTTGTCTATGCTGCAGTAATGAGTCTTATCTTTGGTCATTGCAATGTGTTTACTACTTGGTATAATTAAACTAAATGAATTCGGATGTTTAGAATTATATGGAGTAGGTAGAGCAATGTTATGGAACAACATATATTGGTCATTTTTCACTAATGGAACTTGCAATAGAAATATTATCTTATTATTAATAAAGTAACAAATTATTTTGCATAATCTTAAAATTATATAAACTGAACTTATATCTAATGAAACAGGTAATTCTAGACCGTTAGGCAAATATCTGTAGTTGTCGGCTAGTTCTTGGTATAACTGCTGAGGTGTTATCATGGCTGGGTGTAGTATATTTTGACTACTGAATAAAATTGCGTTTGTTATGTCTTCTAACTGGAAGGACAATGTAAGTATTGATGATTCTAAGCTGTCAAAGATTTTATTTATATGTGTCCACATATGCAGTTCATTCGTGAGCTCTGAAATATTTTTAAGGTTCAACGAGAGGTTATTAATGGCGTTATTTAATATGATTTCGTTATTTCTTATCTTGTTCAGGCTTTCATTATAATATGATAAAACGGATGTAGTGACTAAAATATTTTCTTTCATTAAATGGGATAATTGTTTAATATCATTTTGGACACTATCTATGGCTTGATCATATTTTACCGCATCGTCTTCATCTAAAGTACCAATAATGTGTTTAAGGGCTATGCCAACGCCTCCAAACCAAGAACTACGTTTTATTCTATTGTTTAGTAAATGAGAAATTGCTTGGAAACCCCTACCTAAATCATGATAGCGGACAACTAAAGGTTGAAACATACTATAACAATCTGTATTCAACTGAATGGTCGGGGTTTGATTACAGAAGTGTTCAGTAATTTTAAGGACATGTTTTATGTTTTCTATGTGTGGGTTAAAATGTGAAATATCTATGGGTACTATAATCTTTAAAACAGCACTATTGATTTTCAAAGTACCTAAATAGTCAAAATATATTCCTGCGCTAGCGTTGATTGCTTGAGCGTAGTCCTGTTGCAATTGACCTCCGGTTGGAATTCTGCAAATATGCTAAGCTTCACTAAACTATACTCTGTTAAATGCTAAATATATTTTTTTTTTGTTTTTAGAGATGTCTTATGAGTAAGTATTTAAATTTATTACGATTTAATTTTACAGGTTATCTATTTTAGTTGCGGGTTTTACCTGATCAAAATGATGGGTAATATGGCGCCTATTAATAAGTAAGGTAAGTGTATTGTTATTATTTACTTTGATTATTTTATAGGGTCCCTTCCATAATGGAGAGAGAGCTTTGCGTAATCTTAAATGATTTTTAAGGTACACGTATTCTCCGGCTTTATATTTTATGGTACGGGTATGTGAGTCATAATATGACTTTGAAGATTCTTTGGATTTCTTTATGAAATCCAGAGCCTTTTCTCTTGAATGTTTAAGGCGATTTTGGAGCATTCTGACGTAGTCGGGGTAAGTAGCCCCTAGGGATTCATTGAAAATGGAATTTGGGATAAATGGTTTATTACCAAATATTAATTCATAGGGTGTGAAATGTGTTGTCGAGTGTACCGATGTGTTATATGCAAGCATTGCTGTATATACGTAACGAGGCCAATTTGATTGTTCCTTATTAATATAGGATTTAAGGTATTCTTTTAGAGTGGAGTGACTCCGTTCAAGGGCACCTTGGGTCTGTGGGTGATAGGGAGAGGCCCACAGATTTTTGATTTTAAGGAATTCGCAAGTTTTCTTAAAAAGATCAGATGTAAAGTTTGTGCCTTGTTCGGTTAATATCGATTTGGGTATGCCAAAGATGGAAATATAATGGAGTAGACATTCACTTGTCTCTTCGGCTGTCGTACTACGGATAGGGTAAGCACTCGAAAATTTGGTAAGGTCATCTTGAAAAGTTAAAATGAACCTAAGCTTAGCAGGGCCCGTTTCCGGGAGAGGGCCGACAATATCCATAGATATTCGTTGGCATGGTTCACTTGAAGTACTCGTTATTCGCATGGGAGCACGGTTTAGTTTCCTAAGTGCTTTATTCTCTTGACAGGACTTGCATTGCTTTACATAAGATTCTATGTCACTACGCATCCCTTTCCAATAGTACGATTGTTTAATTCTGTCGTACATTCTCACTGAACCTAAGTGACCAGCGATAGGGATGTCGTGATTATCGAAAAGGATCTTTTTGATTTCAACAGGAGCTGGGTATATGATATTATTATGATATATTTTGATTTTTATTTGAGCGTTATGAAAAAGATAACATAGTATGTTGTAAATTTTAATGAATGAATGTTTTTCAAACGGGTTTTTCATATCTGATATGGCAATTTCGTCTGTATTGCCGAAAATCACTAATTCATTTCTAATATTCTTTAGGGTTTGGAATATTTCGGGATATGATGCTTCGTCAATGTGATGGACTTTAGTAAATATGAAATAATACATTTTATTATTAAATTCAATCTTTTGAAAAGAGAAAAGTTCTTTTTCGGAATTCTGAGCCTTTTCTAAGATTTCGGAGTCAGTTAAAATATCTAGCACATAAGGGTTAGATTCGTCTAGATCAATGGAAGTGGGAACTAGGATTACTTTGGAGTTTGTCTTAATTAAACTCTCATTAAATTCTTCAATATCGACATTAAAGCTTTTATCTTTATTTGCCATAGATTTCAGGAACGTAGGATAGTCATCCACGGGTAGATCTGGGTTTGCACTTGTAGAAGGCATCGGATCATCATAGATGTTTTGACCAGTTGTTTGTTCTTGAGGCAACTGGGGTGTAACCTCAGGGATTTGAACGGGTGAATCGGTAATTTGATTGGGTAGTTCAGAGGATGTAGAATTAGGTTCTAATTCAGGTAATGGGAGTAAATCATTACCATCTAGGGTGGTTGGATTAAAGTTAGGTGAAAGTAACTCTTCCGGATGGAATGAGGGCGGAGATATTAAAAGATCCATAAGGTCTTTATCTACTGGTTCTCCTCCTCCTTCAGAATTAGGTTCCGGTTGTACTGGATTGACCGGGTATCGAGAAAGGGCATCGGCATTGGAATTAATTTTGCCTTTTTTGTATTTTATGTCATACTCAAACTCTTCCAGTTTGAGTCTCCAACGAATTAGTCTGGATCCCGGATCTTTACAGTTAAAAAGCCACTGAAGAGGCTTATGGTCCGTTACAACTGTAAACCGGTTACCATATAAATAAGGACGAAATGTTTTAGTGCCGAAAATTATAGCGAGACATTCTTTTTCCGTTACACTATAATTACATTCGGCCTTATTCATTGTACGGGATGCGAAGGCTATAGGTCGGTCTTGGCCTATTTGACCTTGGGATAAAATGGCGGATATCGCATAGTTCGAGGCGTCACAGGTAAGGATAAATGGTTGGGTGAAATCAGGATATGCTAGTATAGGGGCAGAAACAAGTTGGTTTTTTAAAGTTTCAAACGACAGTTGTTGAGCATGTTCCCATAAAAAGGGTACATCCTTCTTTAGTAAATTGGTCAAGGGTTTGGCTAAATTGGAGAAGTTTTGTATGAACCGTCTATAGTATGAGACGAGTCCTAAGAATGATTTAATATCTTTAGAGGATTTAGGCGTAGGGAAATCTGTGACAGCTTTGACTTTGGCTGGATTAGGTTGAACGCCATTTTGACTAATGATATGTCCTAGGTATGTAACTTCTTTTCTAAGAAATTCACATTTTGCAGGTTGTATTTTTAAATGGAAGTTACGAATTCTTTGGAATACCGATTTAAGGTTATGGATGTGAGAGGTTAAATCATAGGAGTAGACGACGATATCGTCGAGATAAACAAAACACCTAGAACCTTGGAGGCCTGTAAGACAAGTGTTCATAAGTTTTTGGAAGGTTGAGGGGGCATTTTTTAACCCAAACGGCATCCGGTTGAATTGAAAGTGTCCTTGAGGGACTGAAAATGCGGTTTTGGATGCATCCTCAGGAGAAATACGGATTTGATGGAAGCCAGAAGCTAGATCCAGAGTAGTAAAATAGTTACTCTTACCCAATTGGTCGAGTATTTCCGATATTTGTGGAATTGGGTAGGTTTCTCCGATTGTGATATCATTTAATTTCCTATAATCTATCACGATACGCCAACTGCGCTGGCCTTGAGAGTCTAGCTTCTTGGGGACTATCCATATTGGAGAACTCCAGGGGGATGAGGAGTGTTCAATAATTTTGTCATCTAACATTTTACTTATTTGAGTTTCGACTTCTTTTTTATGACACTCAGGAAATCTATAGGATTTAGTGTGTACAGGGACATTACTAGTGGTTTTGATATGATGTTCTAGGGCTGATGTATGGGTTAATTGATCATCTGGAAGGTGAAAAATATCTGAATACTGAGAGCAGAGTTCTATGAGGGCAGATTTCTCCTCTTGATTGAGATGATCAGTTCTTAGAGATTCTATGACCTCTTCTGTTCGATCAAGAGTCCTCTGGTTCATTGTATTTATGGAATAGGACATTTGACATAATGGTTCTATATTTAAGTTTAAATTTGGTTTGACATGTGCAAAGTTTTCAGAAGTATTAGCTATGGTAAGATTTATTCGATTATTGTCTTTAACCTTAACAATACAATTGGATATAAAAAGATTATTGGATAAATGTTGGTCTGTTATAATTCCTTCTTTAAGTTTAGTTTCTTGGACTGAACATTCGATGACACTTTCAGAACGGGGAGGAATAATATAAAAAGGTTTGGAAAAATGTAGTTTTACGCTTTCGTTGCCGACTTTCAATATATCATTGGTATAATCGATTTTGCAGCCGAAATTAGTTAGGAAATCTGTACCTAAAATGCCATCATAGGGTAGGTTAATATTCTTGACAACATGGAATTTAAAAGGAATGGATTTGGTTTTAGATATTCTTAATTTTAATTGGAAATGACCTTCAGTTTGCGTCGGTTCATCTCCAGGGTCTATGCCTTTAATTTTAATTAATTCTTTATTAAGTTTTTGGTTAATATGGATACTGGATTCTTTTAATAAACATATGGCAGAGCCGGAATCCACCAACAAAGATAACGGGATATCTGAAATTTGTGATTCTATTAATATATGTGGAAGTAACTTTTTTGTTGTATCTATATTGACTTCATATACCTCTTCATTAGGAGGTGGAGGAATTTGAACGTAGAGATTTGGACGACGCGATTGTTGGGATTGGTTACCCAGGATAGGGTCGTAAGGACGTTGAAGATTAGAACGACGCGATTGTTGGGGTTGGTTACCCAGGATAGGGTCGTTAGGAAGTTGAGAGTTAGAACGACGCGATTGTTGGGGTTGGTTACCCAGGATAGGGTCGTTAGGAAGTTGAGAGTTAGAACGACGCGATTGTTGGGGTTGGTTACCCAGGATAGGGTCGTTAGGAATTTGTGGATTATGGGTGTTGACTTTAAAGGCTCGTCTCGTGCAACACCGAGTCGAGACGTTTATTCGTTTAAAGATTCTGGTTCGACAGGATAATCGTCATCAGGTTCATCGGTGTGTTCAACTACATGGGACACTCGATTGGGATAGGAATAATTGCCATTACCAGGCTTCTGATTGCGGCGATTATTGTTAGCTATACGGAGCTCGCAATCCTTAATTTCGTGGCCCGTAGCTTTACAATATCTGCAAAATGAAGATGGTTGTTTGGACGATTGGGAATTATTAGGATAATTTGAAGAAAACCTTGGGTAAGACTTATTTGGAGAGTTAAAATTAGGTTTTCCACCGGATGAATTTTGGTTACTTTGGGGCCTAGAGTTATTATTAGGGTGAGGCTGACTTTGACTGGTATTGCGTTTAGCGAATTGGCTATTCTGGATCTTTTCTTCAGACATCGCTAAGTTTACTGCGCTATTTAAACTTTTAGGATTTCGAGCTCTAACTAAGTTTGAAAGTCTAGGTAATAGGCCCATGAGGAAGTGATGGAGGGCCAGGTCCTCTGTAGACGCAATACGACCTGGTATCTCCTTTTGTGGGTAATTACCTAAAGAGATTTCTGTTAACAAATTAAATAAAGACGTTTCGACACGTAATGAAAATTGACTTACCGGTTCGTTTACACCTTGTTTACTTTCCTGTAACTCAGTTAGTAAATGTGTGTAGTGTTTATGTTCACTAAACTGGGTCTTTAAGAATTCTTTCAATTGGGACCAGTCATTAAATTCTTTTATTGCACATGTAGTAGCAGCCTTTCCCTCTAAGGAATTAATTATGTATTTAAAAAGCATTGGTTTTTGAACATCTGACGCCAGGTCCATGGCGTTAGTGCATTTAATAATAAAAGCGTTAAGATTTTCCCTACTCCCATCGTAAGGCTTAATAAATTTAAGAAGGGCATTGATATCCATCTCAGTAGTTTTGGATTTAGATCTAGTACTTCTAGAGGATGGAGATGGTTGCCGGGATGATTTAGGTTGACCTTTTGGTTCTACGGATTCGTCCGATTTTTCAGGGGAGGTCTCTTCAACCTTGGGTGGTCCTAGCATAATAGATTCAACAACAAGAAAAATAAATCCTTTGTTGGTTAAGATAAAGGATTCTCAGCCGATATAACTACAAATATTTTACTAACGATATACACTTTAAAATATCGAGAAGGGTTTTACAAATTGACCAACGGAACTCTAAAATTAAACAAAACAATGACCAAAGACTTACTGTGTATATACAATGTGGGCGGCTGATAAGAACACGACGGCGACGGCTGGGAACATTCCGATGCGTGATATGTAGCGAGTAATTATATCTCTTAATTTGATTCTTTCACAGGTAGATGTTTCTTTTCCCAGGGTATGTTAATGACGCGTCCAGGACAGGTTGAGGACACGTTGGGGCACGTCGAAGGTGAGTGGTTGCAACTCGAAGATAGGCAGGATATTGATCTTCTATTTATAGAGCACAGATCCTCTCTGGGACCACCACAGTGTATGACGGGTATGATTTATTTCACAGGACTTATTTGCACTGAATATTATTTCACTATTCACAAGATTCACTGGATTCGTAGTATGGTAACGGACTACGGTTTGGATTACGCGAGATCCGGCGCGAGTCTGCGGAACGGCACTTGGAATATCCGGATCCCACCGCTGCCACCAAAATGTTATACGAGTTCAGGAATTTAAGTTTTTAAAAAAAAACTTATTTAAGTTAGCTATATTTATTAACTTGAAATGATTAATACAAAGATTTAAACTCGTAATTAGGGTTGATTAAAATAACCGTTCTGGATAAGATCTCAAAGCAGACTGACTGCTACCAAACGGATGGTGTCTATATCCCATACTTTATGATGACATGACTGTTTTAGCTTTACGATGACATGACTGTCTTTAATATTGTATTAGCATTAAGGCTTACAATTTAGGGGTATAACAGTTCGCATATTCTGCCACACACAATGGCGCGCAAATTTTTCTTAAGGAATTTTACATTATTAGTCAAAGTCAATTCTTATATTATCTGTATCGTACTTATCTTACTATATTAAATGTATATCAATTACAGTGTCTCACGCAAATAATCATTTATTGAATAGTAAATTTTTCAAGTCGCTTTTTAAAGACTCTAGTCGGAAGATCTTTTAATTCTTTTGGTAATTTATTGTAAGCTTTAATTGCCATACAAAAGGTGTATTTCAGAAACAGTTCCAGATTGATTTTTGGCACAGCCAATTTCTACCCATGTCTACTTTTTACTTCGACTTAAAAATATGTATGTTTCTGTGCACGAATAAGGATATTTCTAAAATATAAATACATGGAAGAGATAAAATTTTGAGCTTCTTATAGAAAGGTCGCAACTATCAAGACAGTTTGCTTCATTGCTAAATTGTTTGCAATAACAATGTCTCGTATTATGATCATCGCAGCAGCGCATAGACACCTACTTTAGTGGGTGCCGGCCTTTGAATGAGTATCCAGGAAAGACCCCACCGGGAGTCGAATACATACTTCGCTAGTTCGCAAAAGACCTTGTGAAGCGAACGGTGGAAGACTTTCAGCAGACTTCTCTTACCTTATAACAAGCTGGCCCTCACCAATGCCCAAAACATAGTTTGAGGTTTGTCAAAGAGCAATGGACGGAAATTTACTTAATAGAAACAAAAGAGGTTAGATATATGTAGTAACATTAGGAAAAGGACCAGGATACGTTACAAAGAGTATTCGAAGAGACAAGTGGAGATGGACAGGACATCATAAAGAGTTGTGAAATGGAGTAAAACTAACGAGTTGCTACCCAAAAATTGGAAAAAGGTAAAAAGGCGAACAGTACGAGATGGGAAGATAAAACTGGTTGTAGGCAAGGTTTTGTCGACGGTAGAGCGAGAAAGAGAAGTGGGAGTCTGGAGAAGGCCTTCGTCGGGATCGGCAAACGAACTTAATTTTTTTTTAAATTTATTGTAAAGAAAATAAGCTTATACGAAATAAAAGCTTTCTTATTTATTTTATACGGTTAGAGTCAAGTCTCACGTATGTCAAAAACGTATTCTATTTTGACATACAGGTGTCATAGTTCCAACCCAATACACAGAAATCAAAAAGTGTCAAAAGAACTCTTATTACATCCTTGCTTAAAAAATTACCAATGACAACAGATACAGAGAGACTCAAAGGGTTCTAGTCTGTGGAAGTATTAGACAATTAAAGCGTTCTCTATAAGCGTGTAATTACAATAAAACTATTCCCCTGCTAGCATCTATGCTATATTGTAGAAAATTAATATTAATAGTTGTCTATTAACTATTAATACTCTACGTAAAAAGAGGGTCATTAAAATGTCGGTTACATTAATTAACTGTAATTAACGTAACAATTCGCCGCGACATTTAAATTTCGAACAAACACCTTACATAAGTATTTCCGTAATAAAATCCCACGAAAGACGTATACAAAAGAATAAAATAACACTGTAATTATTATATAATTGGTGTCACCTTTAAGCGTTTTTGAAACTAGACAATTGAAGCTTCAATCCACTTTTAGTACGGAAACCACTCGATCTTCCTAATATGTATTTAGTATTGTTTTATTTCTTCTGATATTTTATTAATTTTATCACATTGTAAAGTTTCCAAAGGCACGCACACACACCCATTCCTATACATCGACACATGCTTAAGGTCTTATACGACTATTGTTTGATTATAAATTATACTCAGACTACTTTTTATTAATATATATAAAAATGCAGAGCAGTGTTGGCCTAGTGGCTTCAGCGTGTGACTCTCATCCCTGAGGTCGTAGGTTCGATCCCCGGCAGTGCACCAATGGACTTTTATTTCTATGTACGCATTTAACATTCGCTCGAACGGTGAAAGAAAACATCGTGAGGAAACCGACATGTCTTAGACCCAAAAAGTCGAAGGTGTGTGTCAGGCACAGGAGGCTGATCACCTACTTGCCTATCACACTTCCTAATGTTATTATCTTAGTTTAATCATAATAACCTTGTATGTATATGTGAGAGAAGAAATCAAGATTATTATTATTATTATTATTATTAGATTTAAAAATGATCATGAAACAGATTCAGAAATCTGAGGCCCTGACCTAAAGAGGTTGTAGCGCCACTGAGTTTTTTTTTTAAATTTAAAAATGCACCATGTACCACGGAATAATTGTAATCTAGTTACCCACAACACAGGGGCTTCCTAGAATGGGGACTAGCGTTAGATCAATTTTGTCACAAACATTTTGTTGTATTATTATTATTACATAGTACCTATTATTATATTTGTAACTTCAGTTCAGGATCGATTCATAATGAAACACTGTTCCACACGGGCCTAAGCCAAGTGAAGCGGGTTTTTTTTATGGACGAAAATTTCTACAAAATTTGCGGGTTTTTCTTGATATATTTAATAATATTATTATTATTTTTATTATACATAAAAGCCTTAACGAATAAGACTTTTACATTTCTCTACAATAACCCAATTAAAAGTAGTATTGTTTTGTTTTCATTGTCTAAGGCAGTGATTTCTAACCTTTTTTTGCCATGACCTACCTGCCTTTCTAAAACTCTTATGTCCGTCCCCCCCCATCTATATTCTACATATATAACTATTATGTGAATAATTGAATTGTTCACTTGTAGGTTGTTGTAGGGCGTGGGCCCCACGTCGGGAAACAAGGCATAGTTAGCGTCTTATTCTAACGTTTACTATCTATGCCTACACAACTATCGTTTTATTCCTGAAGTATGAAAGTTCATTACATTCGGGAGAAACGAACTTATGATCAAGTGCCATTAAAGTATATAGAAAATAACTTCGCTAATGCAATATAAATTCTCGCAATTTTGTATCATCATCGTGGGAACAGCTTTGATTAATCAGCTGTTTATATATTTTAAATTTCTTATAAAGGTAAGTTACCAAGCAATAAATGATATCTACACTAATATTATAGGGAAAAGATTTTATGGTTTGGTATTAATATGCTCCAATACTGGACCGAATTGTTTTTTTTTTGTGACTGGTCGTTGACAATTCGCTCTTGGTTGAATACGGTCAAGAAGGAGCTGGGGAGCTCCTGCCCATAGGTGAGAACAGTACTACAGTTGCAAGCGGTGGCCTGGAGTGAAGTACCGCCTCGCCTTGCACACCAAGCTTTTTAGAGGCTAATTAAACCTTCCCTTCCTTCTTTATACAAGGATTGAATAACTAGAAAGTCCGCTCTTCTATTTAAATAAAAATGAATCGCATAATATAATAAGCGGAATCCTCGAAAACGTCCGGACAAATTCGAGTTATTTTTATTGAATTTTCTCCTGGAACTCTCATGTTTTTGGAGAGAAAAATTACACAAAAAACTGAAAAAATCACTTTCATAAAAAAAATGCGAAATGTAGTTCGCGAAGGCAGCTAGTTAATTATTTGCTAAGTTACTGAAGAGATGCATTTAGGTAGCATTAAGTTTGTGTAAAGTTCATAGAATCGACCGAATGAGCTTTTAATTTAATTGGGTATAGTTATTTTGTTTTTGGTCACTTTTAATAACGTATTAATTTTCTACTTGCTCTTCGCTGAGCTTATACGTGGATTTGAGACATCTTACAATGAACAGGCGATATTTGATAAAGCTTAAAAGTTTTTAAGTGAATCTTCTTTAGGCGCATGAAGGTAAATTTTTTACGGATGGTAATAATAATAATATTAGCGTCACGAAGAAAAGGGAGAGCGATTGAGACCGATTGGGAGAGAGTGAGAAGGGCGAATTACCTTATAGAAATTCTATTTTTAAAATTAATATTTCGTAAAGAGAATTTATGAAATATTAATATTTTATAATCTATGCAAAATAATTTATTAAAATCTCAAAAGACAAATTGTAAATTAAAATGCCACGTGTTTTTATTAGCGAAGAAATAAATTTAAAATTTGTATTAATTTTCGACACTTAATATTTTAATGATAATTAAATGCATTAAATTCCTAACGTATCTTCCTTTTTCCCTCCCTCTAAGTCTCGGAAATCTAAAGTTTTAGATTTGTATAAATATGAACAAGACTTAGTTTGCCAAATAAGTTTCACTTCTGACACGTGTACTTTGTACGCACGCACTTTTTTTTGTTTTATTTAACTTTAAAAAGTTGAATCGTAGAATAATATTTCTATACCTGCCTCTATTTTCGGCGTACGCTAATGACGTATGTAATGTATGTGTGTTCTTTTCACTGTGGTCTAACGAAGGTGTAATTCGATATATACACGAGAGCAATGTTATGGTGTATCGCACACGTTGGTGTTTTAATAAACTGGACTGCAAATTTTAACATCAATATTTTCTATTCATACGTGACCTAACAATGGACCATTTTGATTGACTACTATTAAAATATTCATTATATATCATTTAAATAGCTTTGCGACCTGTTCGTTAAAAAAAACCATTTGAACTGGGGCGATAAAAGAGTAGTAAGATTTATTATCTGGGTGAGTTAGGTCTGGAGATACTTAAGTGATCGATACTTAAAGTGGACAATCTTTTTATGATACTACAACTAATTTTAGATATTGTTTATTTTTATAAGTACTTTTTTTTAACTTTTTTCAAAATGTTGCTTGCCTTTTAATTCCACTTCTGCAATGAATGATTCACTTGGATCCTACATTAGAAAACTATCTATTCCGGGCAAAAAATGTTTTAGATTAGGGCTGTTCAGACTAGCGTTTTTACGCGCGTTAAAGCTCGTCTTTGATAGGGCATGTAGGCACGTATAGGCGCGCCTTATGCACACGCGCAACTCATGCGAGCGTTGACGTGCGTCTAAGCTCGTATAAGTTCGCAGTTCTGGGTAGAGTGTATTAAAGTGACCGGTTCTCTTTCTTGATGCAACCATCGATGACACCCAGCATCTGATTCGTCTTTTCAGTGGACGGCGAATAAGAAACGCAAATAGCAATGTGTCTTCGTCAGAATCCATGTTGATACTGACGACGCCACTACCGGTTCGAGCGAACGCGCCTGTTTACGCGCATCCGGTTTTTTAGCGCGTATGCTGGACCTTATACGCGCAGAAAAATACGCTAGTCTGAAACCGCCCTTAGTAGGCATAGGTTGATATGTCAGGACAGAAATCTGTTTGCCCCAAACCACATTGGGGGGGTAACGGTATTCAAGTTTTAGAAATATCATACGCTTTCACGTTCAAACAGCAGAACTAATCTTGATCATTATTGGTTGAGTATATGAGATCTTTAAAAAGTACTCTTTCTTGTAATATTACGTCCAGTTAGTGAAATCGTAACGAATGCTGTCATTAATAGTAAAGTAAGTGAATGTTATAAAATAAAATACACTTTAATCAAATGATATTTTAGAGTTGATGAGTTTGCTATTGCTTAAAATTTTAACATAACTAAATACAATTCTGATAATAATACAATATGTATTTTCTTTGATATTTTAAATACTCGCGTAAATAAATGTAGTATTTTGTCAATAGGTAGTATAAAATGTCAAATGAGTCGTATAGGCGGAAAGTTTCTTGCCAGTTCTTCTTGCCCGCTCTACGCCCTTGACTAGCGAACTGGTAGTAAATGTAAATTTACAATTTAACTTCTTTTTGGACGTTCAAAGATATTTTGAGTTTGAGTTTATAATAAAATATCATTATTAATAACTCATAATTGAAATGTAACATGCCTCGTTAGATATGGATAGAGAAATTATGGTTATTGATTAGCATTGGCTAATAATATACTGTATTGTGCAATGGTAACATTTCTGCTCCAGAATTAGGGCGTGGTATAAAATGCACCAGTACCTATGTTTTTATTTTTAATTTAACGAGATTTTAGTATTAGATAAATTGAAAATTTTTGCTTCTGTGTAAATATAAACTTATGTATTGACTCTGTAGGAAAAGGTGATATCAAAAACAAGACTTAGCGCGAACTATGAGTCCTGATGATTCAGAGTTGAGACAAAAGCATAACTAAAATCCTACACGTTTATGACATTTTTCGTACTGAATTTACCTGTTAGTATAGGGGCTCTGAATTTTTATTTATATATTTTATTTATTTTTAATTAGGTAGCCAACAGCTTTTATAAAAATTACAAAACCAAATGTGTGTATTAACAATTAATTGCCATGAACAGCCTACCCTAGTAAAATAAAATAATTAGGGGCCATCCATAAAGTACGTCACACGAATTTTAGGACTTTTGAATCCCTCCCCCCGTCCTTGTCACAGGTAGTCACATTTTCATAACCTGATGTGACGTCACACATTTTTTAAATTTATCTTTAAATCCTTACCATTCAAAATTCTCGTGAATTTGGGTGTCTCACTTGCATTACAACGCCGCTCTAGAAGTTAAATGACGTTGCATGAGAGATTATCGCGTAGCGAGAATGCTAAATTATTGATAAATATAGATCAAGTTCGTAAATTTTTAATTCACATCAGATAGGAAGTCCATTGGTGGACAGCTAGAGATCACCCTGCGACCTTAGTGATGAGAGTCGCACCCTGAAGCCACTAGGCCGACACTACAGACTATAGGTTATACTGAAGTCACTATTAAGGGGCTTCTGTTTATACTGTTTGAAGATAACATTTACGAGTGTGCAGTTCATGCAAATCGGATTAGTTAACATACCATTGAAGACATTCAAATAACCAATAATTTCTCTTTCACCTTGTGCAACAGAAGTTGCGATATTCTTGCATAATGACGTCATGGAATGAGTCAATGAACTGTCCTAATAGAAAACGAGGCCAAGAGACGACACGCGAATCTCAATTGCTAATCAAGATAAATTTAAATTATTTTTTTATGGTTTGTGAGGCTGCGATGAGATAAAATATGCCTAAAATTTCACTATCAATTGAAATTAATTGTTTTTTATGGTAAGATACAGGTATCACTTATTCCACGTCATTAAATTTGAATCGGTAGACATCCCTACTCATCGGCAAAGAATACAGAGGGTGTAGGCCGAGCGAAAAAGCCGGCGTAAAAAAACTCTCGGTACTCTTTTAAAATAGCAAATCATCATAAAAAATGACTATGTCTAAACCTATATACGTCCAATATCAGAAAAAAAATCAACGATTTTATGTAAACATTTCTGGTCACACAATATTGCTTAAAATATAACCAATAAATACGACAGTTATATATTATATTCGAACCAATTCGAATCCTCCAAAAAAAGAGCGTACCTACCAATTATTTAAAGACCGACAAAGCTAGATCCAGAGCATTGCGAGTGTCCATGGAATCAATTAACATGAACTAAGCTAAAAATTCCCTCTATTAAAACAAAACATGCGATAATAAGATTTCAAAGTATAAATACGGTACGAAACTTAAAAAAATAATTTTAACATACAAAGAGAGGTTATGTGAACCTAAAAGTTCTTTGAATACGATAGTCGCTGCATTTTATGTTTCGCCAATATTCGTCACGGATTAATTGACTCCGATGATCGTTCAATGACCTCCAGAAGAGGTTCATTCAAAACTATCTGAGTGGGCAACTGAAAGTCCATAGTCGGAGCGGTGTTAAAATATTTATAAAACATGTATTACGTAGGTACGTACATGAATGATAAACCTTCCTTAAAAGCTAACTAAAAGTAACTTTCAATTTATGTTAAAATATTTTAAATTATATTTAGCTGTACGTGTGTGATTAAACTCCTGAACGCCTACTCAGATTTTTATGAATATTTTTTGTGTGTTCAAGTGGATTCGATAAAGGTTTAGATATATATTTAGATGTTTTAAGTTTTGTGAACAAGACCACGTTTGTCGGGTCCTCTAATGGTATATAGTCTCAGTAAATAAGTTGTGAATTTATTCAACGTCCTGGTAGACACCAAAAGTGGCTTGTTTATGGTTCCACCATACCATTAAAAGCTTGTTAAAATAAACAAGTAAACATATTTCATAATAATAAATTTATTTTATTATCTTATTTCAAAGCAATATTTGGATACCGGCAATTGATTATATGTAGTTTGATTCAAACAATAGTAGCAGTAGTCTAGGATCGTCAATAAGTAATCATACTAAGTACTTATGAAGATCGTCATAATAGAAAATACAACGTGAAAAAGCGAAAACATAAATTTTCTCGAGTTATTGATTGATGAGGCGATGATGACAGTGCGAAAATGCTAATCTAGTGTTAATGCTTTTTGTTATACAAGTATACAAAAATATAAGCAAATTACTTCAAAGTTTCGCATGGTGTACGATTCCGGAAGTAAGGATAAGTTTCCGGCTTAAACCATGGAACACAAATTCAAAAGGGAAACCTGAAAGCTTAGGTAATACCTATTTTATCGCGGATGGCGTACCGCTAGCTTAGTTCTTACGATATAAAATACGATGTCTGCCAGTCAACATGTATGGTGTAGATTTAATTCAAGGTACCTGCTAAATGGTAATGAATTATGCTTTGTTCAACATACATTTAGGTGTGGGTCTCGAGATATGACGTAATATTGCCAATTGCGCGCTATTGCATAGGTATGTCCAAGTTTATAGAAATCGCTATAAAACGGGAGCTAAAGTACTAGGTATATTGTATTTAGGTCTACCTAAGTAAACCCAGTAAGGAAACTTGACTTGGTATTTGTTGTTAATGAGGTGTTTCTACAGCTCACGATTACGGTATCGATGTAACTTTGACGCCGACTTTGTTGACAAATACCTATTTAATATTGAAATGTCTGCCGCACTAATAAAAGTATACAATTAAATTATTACACCTTCATTAAATAAAATTGCCTTACAGTAACTTAGTATTTTTATATAAAATCACAGAAATAATTATTATTTTTTTAAGATATCTACATATTTTTATTTCATATCAACACGCAAAATAAATTACAAATAGATAACAATTTAACGAGGTACCAGGTATAAATTAAATAATAAATTTCTGATGGAAAACCGAAATATTCAGAGAATATTTTTTAGAAAAACGTAAGTAATCCACTAGGAGAGATCCTTGCAAACATGTTTAATTTTTTGGGCTACGTTTAGATGAAATATGTGCGTGTTAATTAGTAGAAATATGTAAATATCACAATATAATTAAATATAACTTACCATCAATAATCTCCATGCCTGTTCCGGCCAAAAAAATTAAAATCAAAAGTTTTTCAAAACGTTTCTATGACGACCCATGATAACACTAACAAGACATTGACAATGGGCAACTGATTTCTTATTGGTCCGATGTGGATATCATAGACACTTCGATTGTCAAAATAAAGACAAACGAATCGATAATTATCGTTTCAATATTATCTGTTTGTAGCTCCGTCTTCATATTTCTTTAAATAAACTTAAATATAAAATTAAAATCATTGGGACATTTCTTCGCGTGGAAGAAATATATTAGTAAAAGTAGTCATAATTGGTAAAGCCCATGAGGCGTATCTATGGATAAAAACGGTTTTTGGACGAACTCCGAGAGCTTGACGTTGCTCTGGTTGACGAATCAAAATTTGACGTTTGTTGATAAGTGTTGGTGTTTCTTCTTCGGCTGAATATTACCCATTGTGATTCATAGTTTATTAGTATAAATATAGCAGTGTAAACTGTAAAGTATTAAGTACGTCATCATGGGTTTAACAATATCGAGTGTTTTTACGAGGCTCTTCGGCAAAAAGCAAATGCGGATTCTAATGGGTAAGCGCAGTGTGACATGATGGCACCTTGTTTAGACTAGTCACTAGATTACGTAGTAGATTTTTTACTGGCTATTATCTTTTGACAATGTTTCTGTACCTTTTGTTTTCTGGTTTCAGTCGGTCTTGATGCCGCTGGCAAAACTACCATTCTATATAAATTAAAGCTCGGAGAGATTGTGACTACAATACCGACAATCGGCTTTAATGTTGAGACCGTCGAATACAAGAACATTAGTTTCACGGTTTGGGATGTTGGTGGCCAAGACAAGATCCGTCCTTTATGGCGTCATTATTACCAAAATACACAAGGACTTATATTCGTTGTTGATTCAAGTGATACAAAACGGATACAAGAGGCTGAGAATGAACTAGCCAACATGGTTAGTTTTGCATCATCTTTTATCATTCTTCTTCATATTACATTCCGTAATTCCATATTAACACACTTTTAATTATATAATTTTATGTTTCTAGTTAAAAGAAGATGAGCTAAGAGACGCCGTTATATTGGTATTTGCTAATAAGCAAGACATGCCAAATGCGATGACAGCAGCAGAACTTACAAATGCTTTAAATCTTAATAATTTAAGGAACCGGCGTGTAAGTGGTCTCATGCAATTGGATGTTATTTGCTTCTTTTTTATTATTCAACTCTATATTACTCCTTCATAATAGTATGCTTCATATTATATTAATGATATAAATAATAAATTTGTGGATTCGTAATTGCAGTGAGATGCAGAATAATACAAGTTAACTAAATGTGTATGTTAAAAATATGATTTGCTAGTTTTTGCATGAGCTAATATGGTCTTGAGTGTATAAAAACTCCCACAAGTAGTAAAAGAGATTACGTCGTTTTTCATTTAAATTTCTTTACAGTGGTATATCCAAGCTACATGTGCAACCCAAGGGCAAGGTCTCTATGAAGGTCTAGATTGGCTCTCCAATGAACTGGCAAAGAAGTGAGGCCAAAGTTGAAGTGGGAGGGGAAAACCTTACATTCCCACAAGGCTGGACATTTTTCATACTGTGAATGTTGTCAAATTCATGATATAATAAAAGGTATGCCATATTAAGAAAATACTACTGACTTTTTTTATTTAAATCTTATAAAATTATTTGAATTAATAACTATCATCTAAATTATTGAGTGCTTAATGTTAATTTTATATAATTAGGTTGAACCAATCTTGATATTTAACTAATTTACACATTGTAAGTTCATTCTGTGTATTCTTTTATTGTATCATGGTCTAACTAGTACTTGAAAGACTAAATTTGTATGTAATTTAATTATATACCTATATATTTATAGTAATGTAAGGTTCTGATTTATTCAACTTTTCATGCATTTTATACTAAAGATATATTATTCAATGTCTGTGAGTTTGTGAGGCTTTTGTGTATGTAACCTATTATCAGTAAAAATTTATTTCATAACTTATTATATTATTAATATGCAGTTTTATTGTAATATTTTACAATTTTTAATGATCCTGCTATTCAAATTTAAAATATTTAGTTAAATTACTGGTTTATAAAATAAACAATTAAGATGACTAGAGCCAGCAACAAAATTAAAAAATCTATTTTACCATACTAAAATTAGTTAATACCAATATTGAATTAAAACCCACTAAAATAAATTATTTGCTTTAAAAGGTTAAGCAAAATCTGAAAAGTTGATTTCTAAACATTGATATATAAAAAACCCAAGATGCACAATCAACGTCTAAAAAACGTCCTCAAAAAATGAGCGCAACATTCTAAATTGTGCGCTAATTTCAAATAGTCGTCTAATAAGTGGAGTCAATGTTATTTATTTGTGTTTTTTTTATAAATAAATTTATGTACTTTTGAACTTTTTTGTGTGTAGTTTTTGACAAATATATTTACGCTATATAAAGTGTAGGTCAGGAGGTAGCCAATAAAAATAAAAAATAATTTAAAGAAAAATCTTTTTAACCGGATTAAAGTTATGTATTATTATAAATTTACAACTATTTAACATCCAACACCTTTTGTCTTTAGTCACCGTGACCACGCACGCTGTAAAGCACCCGAAAAGTCGGATAAATTTAAAATTATGTTAAATAGTTGTAAATAAAAAAGTCATGTTCGACTCCACTCAATACCTTGTCCTACCGACCACGGTCGGTCGTAAAATTTTATTGCTTTAAGTACGTATACACTGCGTTGTAATAACAACTTTAAATAATTCGCGTAAGGTTGATTTTGCAATAATATATGCTTGTAACATATACTGTTATAGAAAGGGACAGAAATAGTGTTTCGGGACACTTTCGAGCGTTACTTTTATTCGATACTGTGCATCTTGGGTTTTTTGTATATCAATGTTTTTAAAAGAATCATTACTCTTAGTTTAAAAACCACATTATTTTTATTGTTAAGATATAAATTGCACAAGTATCTTGATTTTTGTCAAAAATTTTGGAAACCCTTTTAAACCCTCAGTTTGAAACATCAAAGCTTAAGTATATTAGTAAGAATTATTGTCATTTGGCTTATAGTACTTAGGTTCATTAACAATATTTTTTTCTAGTACAGTTTTCATTACATCTCCTTTGTGTACCGTAATTTAAATAATTTAATATTTTATAGACAAGTATATGCTATTATTCTGACAATAACCATTTGTTTTACAAGCACAGTGTAGCACATTAGATTTTGATGGTTTGTTCACAAGTCGGTGTTTAAGTATTTTGCAATTTTCATATATTATTTTAGATATAGTCAGGTAACTGCTTTAGATGTAATCTTCAAGTGTGTATATAATGGATACCTATGTTTTGGCTAAACGAGAAGTGACAGCTTCTTTTATGTCCTGCTTTGAAAATACATCAACGGTTTATTATATTATAAATAAATATAGGTGTAAATATAAATGCATTTTAATTTATAAACCCCTTATTTATGACCCCACACAGCTTTTCGCTTCTCAACAAAACTCCTTATTCCTTCCTGTCCATCATTTGAGTTAATAGTTTGAACCATTATATCCTCACCAAATTTATAAGCATCAAATAGACCCATATCCATCTGCTTATAGTAAAATTCTTTGCCGATTGATATCACACTACGGCTTTTGTGTTTTATTTTTTCGATAACATTATTTACTTCTGAATCTAGATCTTGGGTTGGTACAACTTTGGTGACTAGTCCACTTTCATAGGCTTCTTGTGCAGTTATTGGTTCACCTAGAAAAAAATAACATAACTACTTATTGTAGAAATTTATAAATTAGCTCAAATGAATTTGTTTTGTACCAACCAGTTAATAACATATACATAGCTTTTGATTTTGGCATACTTCTACCAATTGCGATACCAGGTGTTGAACAGAATACACCAAAATTTGCTCTGAAATAATTATATGACATGCTAACTATCAGCAAAATTGATTCAGTCTAAAACAAACACATACATACCCAGGCGTTGAGAATTTACTCGTTTCAGAGCATATAATCATATCACAAGTAGCTACTAATTGGCAGCCTGCAGCAGCAGCAAATCCATTGACCTGTTTAATATATATTCTTTGGAATAATAAGATAAAGCTGTCTATTTTCCTATAAAATTAGAGATAGATAAACCTTAAGGTCTGTCCTTCAGATCCTTCTGTTGAGTAATGTTTCAATATGTATACTCTTTATCTTGCTATAAATAATCTTATATTATTAAATAAGTACATTATCTATTTATAGAAAGAGTTATAAATTATGAAACTGAACTCATATTAATTCATAATTTACCTTCGCAATAACTGGTACAGGACTTTGAATAATTGATTTCATTAGTTCAGATGCTTTACTGAAGACCAATTTGTGTTGACTGATGCCTGTAGATTCTTGCTGTAACATTATTATTTTTAGAAATGTTAAACTATTTCCTAATCTAGTTTTGAATAGCAATATATTTGAGCTTAGGATTATTAAGTTGTATAAAATAACACTTACAAGCTCCTTAAGATTATGTCCAGCAGAAAAAATATTTCCATTTGCAGATAAAATTATTGCCCTGAGAGAGATGTCCTCTTTATTGAGATTCACTGCTTTAATGATGTTGGACATCATGTCAAGTGAAAGAGAGTTTCTGTGTTACCAAAATATGTTTTCATTTTTATCTGTTAGTTTTTTTGAGGCAAATGTAAATTTAGCTTGACACTGGTGTAATACCAAATATAATTGATCTTAATCATTCCTTTTTCTAACTATTCATATAACAATGACATACCTTGTTTTTTCATGATTTAGAGTAATCTCTCTTGTGCCATTCTCTTCTTTAATAATAAGATAATTGTTACTTGAACTAACATTTCTTCTAAGACCTAAATGAGGTCTTATTCTCTAAAAAAATAAATGAAATGTATTTGTTCAAGCTATATCTTTTAACAACATTAGTTCTAATTAAAATTTAAAAAGTGAAGGTTATAAATTTCATAAGGAACTCACTTGAAATATTCTTTGCATTATTTTAAAGTATGTACTTATCAAAGGTACTATCTAAATTGTTCGCATCTGCTATTTAATAAAATATATCAGACTTCAGTGCATTGAGTACCTACTACATATTTTATCAAGGTCAATAGATTATTATTATACATAATTAAAAAATCAACTGTCAAAAGAGTGTTGTCAAGTATCAATAAAGTTGTACTGTTTGTGATTAAATATGTGTCATTTGGTTATTTACTTATTTAGATTGAGACCTGTTGCAGCGCGTACACATGTTGCTTCAAATATCTTAAAGGATTTAAAAATATATTGGTGATTATAATATATGTGAAATAAAACAAGATGAACTCGATTATATGTATTTTATTTTATTTATTTATGATAGCAGTTGACGACATCAATCCTAATTCTTATGACTAGACGATCGTTTGTATTGTAATTATCGCTAAAAAGTTTTAATATAAATAAATTAATGCCAGTTATCGTCTGATGCTACTGATACATCATCATCGATGTAATCAGCTTGTTCATCTTCCGCTGTAATAAGTTCAATCACGGTTCTGAAACAAATTTATAAATTATACATGACAATATAAATTCTATTAGTGAATTTTTTTACTTAAATGTTATATGTAAATATATCGGATCATTTTGCGGATCAAGTAATATTCATGACAATTTTCTTTAGTTAAATAAGAGTCAAAGAACATGTCAACAACATGGCGCTATGTCAACAGACAAAGATATGAAATTGCGCCAAAATGTGTCCAGTAATTAAACAGCATTACAACGTTGTAGCCGGCCTTTTATTGCAAGTATATTCCTTTTCTATTGCATAGCTTCTATCGCGGGCCTCGAGCGTGGAGACCGAATCCAGAAACTCCGTAACGAAAAAAACCTTACGCGTTAGAGCGGGACAGACCGCATACTGCGTATTCACATCTCTCTGACGAGATCGATGCAGCCGGTGCGCGTTAGAGTGAGAGACAGACTATATAGGCGAGTTAGTCTGAGTCTGGTAGAGTGGTAGATTGAATTAATTTATCAAAGAAAAAAAAATACTGCATAAATAAATAATTATAATTGCATAAGTTGAAAAAAAATAAATGCAATAGCTTTACCGCGGCAGTCCCCGAGTGCCACACGTTTTTTTGTTTTTATTTTGATTCAAAAATATAGTACTACTTTTGATGTAATTACAGCATATATTCTACATTTATTATAAGTAAAACTGTATTGTTATGATTTGTATCATTTTTTCCCACAACAGTTAAAAAACAATTGATTTTTTCACAACATTAGTGTAACCAAAATCTTCATAGGTTTCACAACTATTTGTTGGAAAACTCAACAGAAATTAGAAATTATTTTTTTCTAGACCATAAATCCTCCACTCCTTTAGTTGCCCCGATGCATACAGACCTCTCAATCTGGCATTGGCTACGTTATACGAACAAACGGATTGAACGTTTATAAATCTACTAGCTGACCCGACAAACGTTGTACATATTGCCATGTAATATGTAATAAAAGTAACTATCTGCTATAATAAAAAATAGGGGTTTATCGTAGAGGGGTGAAAATGAAGGGGTGTATGTATTTTTGTATGTTGTATCATAAAAAAATAAAAACAAAAAAAATGTCTAAAACTACAAATAATTTCTTTTTTGGGGTGGACATCACTTAAGGGTTTGAAATATAGATAGTAGCCGATTCTCAGACTTACTTAATATCCATAAAAATATTTATAAGAATCGGTCGAGTCGTTTCGGAGGAGTATGGGAACGAACATTGTAACACAAGAATTTTATATATATAGAGATATAAAATAATATAAAAATTATATATCTCCAATAATTAAGTTATATAATTACATAAAAACATACTTTAAAACCTCGTCTTCGAATTGGCTCTGTTTCACAGAATGTGGGCATGTTTCCATAACTTTGTTCGCCAGTACTTGGTCGAGTAGAATTCTCAACTTCAGTATTGTGTTTGCCGAATTTTTGTTGCATCGTACGTTTATATTTTTGGTTATAGACATTAAGCAATCGTCCGGATTTTCAAGATCTAAAAACAATATAATATACGGCGTTTTATATTAATGTAATTTATTTTCATCATCGGACATCGAGGTAGAATACGAAATTCCTTCCGTATCACCTCAACGTCCGTCGTTCCACAACTGAGCAGTTTTAAAACAGATTTTGCCGAGCACTACCACCATGTGGAACCAGCTGCATTATTTCCGAAACAATTCGATTTAAGGTCCTTCAAAAGAAAAGTGCGTACTAAATCTTAAAAGGCCGGCAACGCTATTGCGAGTCCTCTTGCAATGTGAGTGTCTATGGGCGGCGGTATCACTTACCATCAGGTGAGGCTACTGCCCGTTTGTTATATTTTTTTTATTAGTACACAGTAACTTGTTTGAAGTAGTCACAGTAAGTAATATCGCCGCCCATGGTCACTCAATGCCCGAGGGCTCGTGTGTTGCCAGCCTTTTAAAAATTAGTACGCTCTTTTCTTGAAGGACCCTAAGTCGAATTGGTTCGGAAATACTTCAGTAGGCAGCTGGTTCCACATAGTGGTGGTGCGCGGCAAAAACTGCCTTAAAAAACGCTCAGTTGTAGAACGACGGACGTCGAGGTAATACGGGTGGAATTTCGTATTCTGCCTCGACGTCCGATGACGATGCGTACGACGATTTACGCTTACCAAATGAGCAACATGTAATGCCGCCTTGCTCGTGCAATTATTATAATATTATAATTGTAATATATTATATTATAGTATTAATAGTATACTTCACAATAATTTTCAGTTAAATAAAGAAAGACAGTACAGTACCTTCTTTAACACTATATTCTCCAAAGAATAACAGCGGCAGTGTATATACCAGGTTGACATCAATAAGGAAGAGGTCAGACGATTTTTGCTTTAGCCAATAGACCAACCAATTAGCCCCGGAGTTAGTGCAAATTTCTTCGCGCTTGTTCATACCATGTGAAAAAGCCATAACACTACTTGGATGGACCTTGACTTTGCCATCTTCAGGGCAATATGCGAGAATGGATTTTGGTTTTTTGTAGCTTTTTAAATTGCACCAACTGTAAATATAATATTGGTAATTCCATATTCACTATACGCTCTCATTATTGATGGGGAACACTGTAAAGGTTGAAGGTCGTATCTTATTGAGAAGATAAAAAAGGGTGCGTGTACTTATATACGCGCGTAAGAAGTTATACTTCTTTGGCATTATTAAAAATAGTTTTTGATTGCATGCAAATAATTAATTACAATGAAATAATTAAAGGCTGGAGAATTATAGTAAATAAAGTTCAGTTTACACTTGAAAAATTAAATAAATAAATATTTATTATTATTCTCTTACATTAAGTGTAACATAAATTCTATTATTATTCGAATGTTGTTTTTAAATTATGTCGAATGCCGTAGCATCTTCCGTGGGCAACTTCATTCTGTTAATTTTGTGTCACGGTGCGCGTGCATCGTAAAATTTCACTCTCATCAATTGTTCATTACGCGCCTAAAAAGTATAACTTCAAAAAAGTTTCGACAAAAACGGTTCGTTTTTATACATGTATATATAAAAGGCACCTATGTAAATAGTGTTGATTTAATGTTGTTTTCATTTAGTTGGTTAATTTATTGAAATTACTTTTGAATACACAGACAAGACTTGAAAGTCCTCTACTAAAGTGCGGCAATCGTGTAACTGCCTACTACTTGGATATATAGAAAATTAATAAAAAAAATTGCATAAATATATGCTATTTTTTTAATAAGGTTTCTCTTCTATGATTGACCTTTATGATCTAGCGTACCTAGTAATTTAGATCTAACTTAATTTACTAAATATTTATCATAAGAAAGTGTCTAGCACTACTTACAGTATCTATTAAGCAAGAAGTTAAATTTAAATAAAAAAAAAATTCAGAAAAATTATTTAAATTAAAAAAAGTAATTGTCTAGTCGACTCACCGCACTCGAGCTACATTAGGGTACAACGATGCAGCCACAATTGCTTTGAAAAGGCTAATATTATTCCAATTCCTGTTCTCCCATTGAGCCTGGAGATTACTACTTGAAAGAAATCCCATTTGTGTGAGATTTTCACCCAACTGTTTCTTCATGTCGACTAGAAGTTCCAACGTGTTGTTTGAAAGGAAATTATCGTAGGCGAACGAACGACGGTCTCTAATAACATATTAAAAACATGAGTCATTAAAGTAATAGTGAAAATAAGAGATAGAAAACAATAAGAAAAGAAAAGAGCGTACCAATTCGTAAGCCGTCGACAAACGTGCCAGCCCTCTGGCATTGACTGACCATGGGCGGTATCTACTAACATCTATCTTTATATATATAATTCTTCTGTGAGTGTGTATGTCACTGAACTTCTCTCAAACGACTGGACCGATTTTGATGAAATTTTTTGTGTGTGTTCAAGGGGATCTGGGAATGGTTTAGATTCACAAATTAGCCCGCCAGATGGCGCTGCAGTCGGTACTTTCATACTTTGCTTTACTAATCGCTTGAAATATCATGCAGGACAACGTCTGTCGGGTCCACTAGTTGTTCTATAAAATACTAGCTGACCGGGCAAACGTCGTTTTGCCATGTATATCATTTATAATAAAAACATAGGGGTTGATCGTAGAGGGGTGAAAGCTAGGGGTTGTATAATATATTTTTTAATGCTGTATCATAAAAAAAACGAAAAAAATATCTAAAAATAAAAATATATATTTAGGGACTACCCTTAACATTTGGGAGGATGAAAAATAGATGTCTGATTATCAGACATACCCTATATGCATACAAAATTTCATGAGAATCGGTCGAGCCGTTTCGGAGGAGTTTAACCACAAACACCGCGACACGAGAATTTTATATATTAGATATTCAACTTGATAGCAGTTTTGATAAATAACACTACACTACACTATGTTACAACAATATTTATTTGCACTTCGTTGCAAGGATTGGTACGCTCTATTTTTTATTATTAGGGATTAGATTTACGATGTGCGACTCATCCCTGAGGTCGTAGGTTCGATTCCCGGCTGAGCACCATTCTTTCTATGTACGCATTTAACATTCGCTCGCACGGTGAAGAAAAACATCGTGAGGAATCCGACTTGCCTTAATTGACCCAAAAAGTCGACGGCGTATGTCAGGCACAGGAGGCCGATCACCTACTTGCCTATAAGATTGACAAATGATCATGAAACAGATACAGAAATCTGAGGCCCAGACCTAAAAAGGTTGTAGCACCAATGATTTATTTTGTATTTTATTAGCGATTAGAGATTAATATTTGACCCAGTGGCTTAGTTGTGTTTCCAACTCTGAGGTCATGTGTTCGAGATACGTCTGTGCACTATTTCTATGTGCGTACGGCGAATGTGAATTGTTATATTTTGGAATATACCTGTATGAACAACTTTCCCATTGCATAATCGCTTCAGACATCGCTACGTGGTCACTCGGTTCACCCATCGCCAGCCTCCGCTTTACATCCTTAATTTCGGATTCTTTGCCTTAAAAATTCAAGATTTGTTCATGTGGAAATGTTAATATTATAAGCATGTAATGTATATTTCTTTTTTGACGTTCATAAGTGTACATTGTGTTACCTATATGAATAAATGACTTTTGACTTTTAATGAATAGGCGAAATATTGAATTACTTGACCCGGTTATATGTTGCTTAAACACTTCGTGCGATTTCATCCCTGAGGTCGTGGGTTCGATAGCTGTTTGTGAGTTTGTCTTGACATTTTACACTCCTGTACGGTAAAGATCATCGTACAAGAGTGTTAAATCCAAACATCGTGACGAAACCGAAATGTTTTAGACCCAAATAGTGGGCGAAGTGTGTCAGGCACAGATGGTTGATCACCTACTTGCCTATTATAAAAACAAATGAGACCCAGACCTAGAAGATTGTAGCGCCATTGGTTTTTACTATGGATACAAATGTATTTCAAACGGACATAGGAACTTATAATGCTTAGTATTTTATAATAGCAACTTATAAAAGCATTCCCACCCTCATGTAAACCAAAAATACCATGTTTATATATTACAAGTCAATTTTGTATATTTCTTCACAGTTTTTGAAATATTGAATATTTTTGTAAAAGATAATTAGCATATACTGTGTAAAACTTTTTATAACGAATTTCAAGGGACCGATCATTTTTATTATATACGTTACAGAGAAATTTCGTTATGTGGAGGGAATAATTAATTAATGGGTATTGGGTTAAACAAAATGAATTTAACTCGTTTCGTTATAACGATTGACGTTATAAAGAGTTTACACTGTATATTAAGTATAATTGATCAATTTACAATACTGCACATTATAAAACCGAATACAATATTTAAAAAAATGTGTGCGTTACGGGACGCCCGACAGCAGTGTCCTAACCACGTCTGCTCCTCATCATAATGCTGAGCCAAGGCCAGTTACAACCACAACACTCACACAATACACCCTTATTCCTTTCTTTCCATAATCTTTTGTTCTTTTTCTATTTTTATTATTATTATTTTGTGTGTTTCGTTAGTAATAAATGTTATGTCTAAACTAAGTTGAACTATTTCTTTATGTAATGTTCCGAGGATCACCATCTGTTCATTCATCATATTTTTTATAATCTAATCCAAAAACGGTGATAATTTGAGGTTATAAGCCCACTGTCAAGCATAAACGTCAAACGCACACTAAACACTGAGTAGAGAGTGGGGAAAGCGTCTGTCCGAAATACGGCTAGCGCTGCAGGTACTACCTGCTGCAAGACACGCGTAACGCGTTACGTAACGAAGCGGTTTACCATCCCATAAGAAGTTATCACTTCAAAAAACAGCGCAACGGGCTTTTTGAAATAAAAATTGTTAGTAATATATAATTTAAGTTTACCAATAACAAGTAGAAATGGATCTTTGAAACTCCATACTGCTGCAACACTCGCTGCTCTATCCAAGCATCCAAAAAGAGCTCCCAACAATAATAATTTTCCTGCTGCGGGATGAACTGGGAGTCTTGCTAAATGCCATCCCAATGGTGTCAAGGTCTCCGTTTTGTACAGGGCACCACATCTACACAAACGTTAAAACGATGACATATTTTTTGAAGTGAAACTTCTTTAGAATCGTTGTGATTTCAAACTGGATGCAACGGAAAAAGCAACAGTAAAAAGAGACAGACACATAAATTAATAGGATTTGGCGTGGGAGAGAGTGAGATAGGAGGCATTATACAGTGTATAAACTTTAAATTAGTGTGTATTTGAACATTTTCTGAAATAAAAAAACAGATTTTATGAAAATTAAATAAGTAAGTCAAGTAAGTAGTTTAATTATAAAATTAGATTATTTATCAATTTTATTTACAAATCATTAGTTATAGAAACTTTTTGAAGTGAAAACTTCGTACTACACTTAATTAAAAGTTTATACACTGTATAATGCTTCCTATCTCATTTCCTCCCACGTTGGATCTTGTGAATTTATTTCAAACTTTTATTATTTTAGTTTTTACCAAATTAAAGATTGATATTAAAGTTATAAATAAAAATTTAACATCAAAATATAATTTTTTTTAAAGAAAGGATCCTACATTTAGATAGAGAAAAAGTCTAATTTACATATTTTAATTATAAAAACATTGTTTTTGAAGGTTTCACTTCTACCACGTGTGAATTGGACACATGATTTTTTTTTTAAGGATTGGACAATTCACACCAACTGACCTAGTCCCATGCTAAGCTGGTGAAACTTGTGTTATGGGTACTAGGCAACGGATATATACATATTTAAACACCTAAGACCTAAGCACAACACCAAATCGATGTTTGTCTCAGCCGGGGATCGAACCCGGGACCCATGGATTCGCAGTCAGAGGTACTACCACTAGACCAATGAGCCGTCAGTAGCCGAGCATTAAAGAATTATAATTTCATAATATGACGAGACAAGATGTTGTGAAATGATTTTCAGCAGTCGTAGCGAGTACTACCACATACTATATACAGGGTGTCCCAAGACTATGGTTCATCAAGGGAAAGTACCAAAAATATCGTAAATAGGATATTATGCTGAAAGAAGACTTTATTTTATTTTGAAAAGTAAGTATTTCAATGATATTCTAAAAGTTGGATCACGGAGATGACCACATTAGGGTCCTTTACAAATAAAAATTTCTTTAAGTAAATAGTCTTAAATCTATATTTTATTACATCCCTTTTAATATAGTCTTTGATTGACATAACCTTTACACATTTAAAGAAAAAAACTTTTTACCGGATTAAAGTTATGTATTATTATAAATTTACAACTATTTAACATAATTTTAAATTCTCACGGTGACTGAAGACAAAAGGTGTTGAATGTCAAAAAGTATCACAGCTGTAGAGAAAGTTGCATTATCTGTATTTATTTCCCCGGAGTTGGTATCGACTAAAAGACGGAGGGTTAAAACGGGAAACGTCGGATAAAGTTAAAATTATGTTAAATAATTGTAAATTTATAATAATACATACCTTTAATCCGGTAAAAAGTTTTTTTCTTTACATCCCTTTTAAGTTGAAGAACCTGTGTTAGGGATGAACGCTCTTTCCTATATGTTAATACTTAATCTACTTAACAAAACAAAACAGTGAAGGTACTTAAATAGTAAAATAATTATATTACATACTTGAAAAACAAAACTTCTGGCGATTGTTGATATTAAATAGTAATGGCCTAAACAAGTGAGGTAGATTAAAATCAATAGCACCATCGTCTTTTTTGATTGAGTGTGTGAGACATGAGTGTAACTGTAGTGCAACTCAGACAAAAGAAAAGAGCGTACCAATTCTTAAAACACCGACAATGCACTTGCGGGCCTTCTGGCAATGTGAGTGTCCATGGGCGGCGGTATCACTTAAGTTCAGGTGATCCTCCTGCACGTTTGCCTATTTAATAAAAAAAAATTCAATAATTTAAAAAATCTTACTTCTGCAAGTGCCTCACAGCCCATTCCACTGTTTTCTCAGCGGGCGGTGATGGGACCATCTGAAACGCCGTATTGGCTAAACCGAGTCTCAATTTCTTCACCATCAACACCGGTTCTAATAAATTACTCCTTTGTAACTCTGGTAAAAGCCGATCAGCAAGTGTTCCCGCACGGTATGACGTTAATAGGTAATAGCAAATGCCAGGTTGACAACGACCTGCCCGACCACGTCTGTTAATCATATTAAGTCATCATATAATATAAATTAATTAAGAGAATAATTCTGCATTTAAATTTGAATAGGGGTTAACGAAACGAGTTTTATGCTAAAAATTAATTAATTAAGAGAATAATTCTGCATTTAAATTTGAATAGGGGTCAACGAAAAGAGTTTTATGATAAAAATTAATTAATTAAGCGAATAATTCTGCATTTAAATTTGAATAGGGGTCAACGAAAAGAGTTTTATGATAAAAATTAATCAAGAGAATAATTCTGCATTTAAATTTGAATAGGGGTCAACGAAAAGAGTTTTATGATAAAAATTAATTAATTAAGCGAATAATTCTGCATTTAAATTTGAATAGGGCTCAACGAAAAGAGTTTTATGATAAAAATTAATTAATTAAGAGAATAATTCTGCATTTAAATTTGAATAGAGGTCAACGAAAAGAGTTTTATGATAAAAATTAATTAATTAAGAGAATAATTCTGCATTTAAATTTGAATAGGAGTCAACGAAAAGAGTTTTATGATAAAAATTAATTAATTAAGAGAATAATTCTGCATTTAAATTTGAATAGGGGTCAACGAAAAGAGTTTTATGATAAAAATTAATTAATTAAGCGAATAATTCTGCATTTAAATTTGAATAGGGGTCAACGAAAAGAGTTTTATGATAAAAATTAATTAATTAAGAAAATAATTCTGCATTTAAATTTGAATAGGGGTCAACGAAAAGAGTTTTATGATAAAAATTAATTAATTAAGAAAATAATTCTGCATTTAAATTTGAATAGGGGTCAACGAAAAGAGTTTTATGAGAAAAATTAATTGTAAATTATTTATTTACTAACACTGTAAAGTTAGAAGCATTTCATATTAATTTATTTTTTTTGACGATCATAAGTGTATAATATATTACCTACATGAATAAATGATTTTTTAATTTGAATATAATTCTTCGTAATAGAGAATAGCTGTTGCGTTATAAATTGAAGAGAATTAATGTATGGGTTTTGTGTTGAACCAAACACCTTTAACACTTTTTACGTTATAACGTTATAGAGTTTTTCGTTATAACGAATGCCGTTATACAGAGGTTACTCTATATGCACTTTAAAAATCATATAGGTACATAAAATACTTGATATCTTATAAAAACTCAAAAAGTTTAGTGTTATAAAGTGAAAAATCCTCACCTCTGATGTAAATTAGCTTTAGACACCCATTCAGTTTTCAACGTAGAAATATTCTCTTCAACATTCAACCCGCTAACTTTAATCCTCCCAGAATCGACAACATACACTATATCATCAATTGTTATCGACGTTTCAGCGATGTTCGTGGCCAATATTATTTTACGAACGCCTAACGGCGGTCTCATAAATATCTTACGCTGTTCTAGAGTCGCCAATTTTGAATGTAAGGGATAAATTTCGTGTTTTTCGTTCAAAAACCCATGTAATTCCATACATCGCATTACTTTAGTTATTTCCCCAATCCCAGGTAGGAACACAAGAATTGCTCCAGGCTCTCCCTTGCATATGTATTTTAGGAGTTCAACTATTAAGTCTACATTGAATTCCTCTATTTCTGGGTCTTGGAGTGTTTTGTATACATCACGTGGTATATTGTTTTTTATTGATTCCAGCCATGGTCCTAATAAAAGAATTATATCATTATGCATAAACTTTCTCAGACGTTTTTGACGTGATAACGTCTTTAAAATCGTTTTAGTCGGGTGACATGTTCAGAAACTTGTGTCACACCAAAACCTCACGAGCGCGATCGCAGGTATAACGAGAGAGAGACGGACCGATCTCCCGTCTCATCTCGAGCGCTGCCAGTCATTCCGTGAATGTATGAAGAAAAATGTATATCATAGTCGAATAAGTAAACTTGTCATTTTACACCCGAAATTTATCATCAAAAGTGTGAATAAAACGATAGATGTAATTTAAAATTTGAAAAAATTGTTATCTTCATTAATTCCTTACTTCCCAAAAACTTATATCACCAATAAGACGTTATCACGTAAACATCTCGATCGTAAACCTACTTTACAAACAACCAATATTTTTTTTTGAAGTATTACTTCTTTAGGCGCGTTATGAAAAATTGATGAGAGTGAAATTTTACAATGCGCGCGTACCGTGACACAAAATTAACAGAATGAAGTTGCCCACGGAAGATGCTACGGCATTGGACGTAATTTAAAAACAACATTCGAATAATAATAGAATTTATGTTACACTTAATGTAAGAGAATAATAATAAATATTTATTTATTTAATTTTTCAAATGTAAACTGGACTTTATTGACTATAATGACTCCTTTTCCAGTCTTTGATTATTTAATTGTAATTAATTATTTGCTTGCAATCAAAAACTATTTTTAATAATGCCAAAGAAGTATAACTTCTTACGCGCGTACATAAGTACACGCAACCTTTTTTTTAATTTGGGGAGTTTGAATGTGTAACGGAAGACGAAACAATGCATAAATAACTAAAACTAGCTGCTGTGGTCTCTGGCAGAATGACCAGCGCTGTGGAACAGTCTGCTCCTCAGCATAATGCTGAGCCAGGGCCAATTACAGCCACAGCACACCCACATTACACACTTGAAACGAACCGAATGGGAAAAGGGATTTGTTTTTAATTGTTATATCTCTCATTTTATTTTTTTCTTTGATTATTATTATTTTGTGTGTTTTTGTTTGTTAATAAATGTTATGTCTTATGTCCGTCTTAAATTTGCTTGTTATTAATCTGTCGTTTTTATTAGAAAAATGGTGTACGTAGCATTTAGTAATGGTGTTTTTTTGTTTGTTACAGGAGGCTCATATATTTGAAGTTTTATTTCCTTACTGTATGTGCAATTGTTACATTTTGGTCATCGCTTGTAACGATGTAGTGCGTGTTTCTAAATCTAATCTGAAACGCGAAATCTAAGGTACAAATTGAAAAATGATCTTAACTGTACATAATAATAATAAATAGGATACTAAAAGAAATCGATATTTTGTGTAAATGATGTTTTATTTTTACGAACATGATTTCCGATTTATTATATTTTGTAATGAACGTATTTATAAAGAAATAAGTAATTATTTTCTTCTAATTCTTTTCTCTTTAATCTGTTTTTAGTACTGTGTAGAAAGACAGGCATTTAATTAGGAGATATCTGATTCTGAAATATATTAAGTATAGCTTTTGTTCTTGTCCTGCACTTTTAGTATTTCATTTATAGTCTCCTGTCCGAAACATAAATCAATTATTTGTGTTTCGTCAACTTACCAATTTCAGCCTTATATTGAATATCCTTTTGCATTTCATTCGCCTCACTTTTACCCTTCCTTTCATATTTTTTCCACTTTTGCTTTTCATTTTTCTTTACCTTTTCCTTCTGTATCTGGTAGTTAGTTAGCTTCAGGATATCTTCTAGATAAACATCTGTGACGGGATAAGCAAGCCCTTCTATGCACACTACGGGACAATCGTCAAAATACGCTGACAATACTTCTGCATCTAACGTAGCACTCATAAGTATGAGTTTTAGATCTTTTCGTTTTTTTAGTATCTGGAATTTTAAATTGTTCTATGAAATACATTTTTTTTTATAAAAAAAATTGATCTGTCACCAAAAATATTAAATGCTTTATTTATTTAAAAAACATTTGCCAAATGGTATGGGAGCGTTCAAGTATTACGTCACGCAATTTTTGGAGATTATTGACCCCCCCCCCCATGTAACGCGCCATAACGTTTTTCTGTACCAAAGTATGGTAAAACGTTTCGTGACCACCTAGTGACTCTTTATACCTAAAAGTTACCATTATGTGGTGTAAAGTACTGGAAAGTTAATATTAACAATAACGCGTAATTCAATCCCCGCCCCGTATTGTAACGTTTTACAAAAGGACTTTTAGCTTAGTGTAGCTTATGTGAAACGTTGGTACTTTCATCGCAGCTCCATCTGTTAGAATTGTGACTATCAAATAATAAACAAATGCAATAAAATAATATTGCGGGTATAAATTGAGATGTTAGCTATCCTATCTTTTAAGTTAGATCAAACTGTATACGGTGTGCAAATTTGATTGATATCGGTTCAGTAGTTTAGGAGACCATAGCGGACAAACAACGTGACACGTAATTTATATATATTAAGATAAGTTGATGAAAATTTGTAAGCCGTAAGTTTATAAGAATATAGATAGAAATCTTATTTGTATTTTAGGTCACAATCTCTCACATACAGCAAAAATGGATTAACAACTTACAATAATGTTTTAGAATACGGCACTAAACTACGCAATTCAATTTGGTTTCCTTCAAGAGAGGGGTTTGAGAAATCTATTTAGTCTCAGTCACTCTGCTGTCACCGGCCTGCTATCTCTTACTTACATCACAGCAAACAAATTAACAGAAAGAGACAAAAATTAGTCTAGATTTGTAAAATTATTAATATACCTGTTTCAGCATAGCCATAGCCAAATCTACATGAGTATCCCGTTCATGAACCTCATCCAGTATTATATGACTAAATTTTGTCAATGCTTGATCAACCTCAAGTTCAGTTAATAGCACTCCAGTAGTGCAGAACATAATACTACCACGAGTTCTTGATTCTACCCTGGTACAGAGAAATCATTACTTTTTAATATATTTAAGCTTATTGCAATATTATTTAATTAATGAGTTTTGGTCTAAATTAGATTTGGATAATTTCTGTGAAACCCATAAAACTGTGTGTATGATATGGTGTATAAGTCCTTCTCAACACATACACACATAATACTAACTTTTCTAATCGGACACTATATCCTACAGAATTTCCAAGCATTTCAGCTCTTTCGTTAGCAACTCTCATAGCTAATGAAGATGCTGCAATTCTTCTTGGCTGAGTGACAAGTATTCTTACATTAGCCCCTGTATTATTATTCATAGCTCTGTCTAAAATAAGTTGAGGAATCTGAACAAAAACAATAGTTTTAAAATGTATTAATACTAAGTTCCATGAAATACATATAGGTTAGTTTTTTGCAATTCTAATTTAAAAATGATAAATCCCAAATGTTTTTTATTGCACATGGTATTATCTGATTGTAATATTTTTCCAGGCAAGTACGAGGATTACACTTAGAACTATGAAAAATCACAGTTACATGTTAACCTTTGACAACTTGGTTGAAGTTTGATTACTGACTTAACAGAGAACCAACTTATATGAGTTAAATTGTATAGCTCTCATACTATAATTTCTATAATATTCACCTGTGTAGATTTTCCACAGCCAGTTTCACCACTTATCACTAGTACTTGACTTTTATCAATATTGTCTAATATATCTTCTTTTTTCTTATAAGCAGGTAAGGTTTCACGAAATTCTAACATTTTATTATAAGACAACTTTCCTACCATTTCATTGTACTCCTTGTAGTAATCATGGTTTAATTTTCTAACACCATTATTGTTAGAAGTTATTTGAATACCTTGTGTTAAAAGTTCTGTTAATTTCTCATCAAATGTTCCAGTAATTATATCTTGATACCCATATTTATAATGTCTTTCTCTTAAACCTAGTATCCTTTCAGAGTTTACGCAATCATTCATTATATTTTCATTTTTAAAAGGTATGTAATCTGGCATACTTACTGAACTCGGTTCAGTTTTAATAGGTATATCATTCAGTGTACTTAATGAACTGGGTTCATCCCTAACCTCAATATGGGTCTCATCTTTTATATTAAGTAAGATCTTTTCATTCTCATTCAAATATGTATCAGTCTCGAAATTAGGTACCAAATCGTTTTTAAGGGAAATATTAGTACCTTCTTTGTATCTCTTATCAGCAACATCATATTCTTCGGGATGAGGACTTTCTTTTCTCTTAATTAAGTCAGTTTTTGGTTTTATAAGAGATTCAAATATATTTGTGAAAGACAATTCTATATTTTCAGTTTTAGCAACAGTTTCTATGAACATTAAGTTTTTATTTATAGCAGATATGATAGCCGACGGAATTGTGAGATTAATCTAAAAGAAAATAATTAAAATAAAATATTATTTAACGTACTTAATTTTAAGGTTAATGCAAGATTATAATTTTGCACTTACCACTGTGTCCGTTTTTTTATTTTTTTTATATAGGTTTTTATAATAGAGACCAATTTCTTTGCCTTTCAAACCAGGTGGTCGACTTCTTGTATTTCGCCCTCTATTGCCTTGAAAACTTCTGGCACCAGTACTATACCAACTTCTATTTCCACGAGAATTAGACATTTTTGATATTAACAATTGAGCAAAACGCAATACACAATATGGACACACTTTTTGATTGCGTGAATTTTCCTTTATTATTCACATGATTCAGTAATAAGTAATCTGGATTCCGATTTCTGAGGTTGTTAATTTAAATACACAGATTTAGGCAGTCGGCAGTCGGCACACGGACGTGGGCACTGTGGGCAGGACACAACAACAAATGCTCACAGCTGACAGCTCAATTCGAATTAGGATTTAGGGATGCTCGATCATCGATGATCACAGATCATCAATGTTCGATAATCGTCGATATTAAAAATAAAAACATCGATGTTGCTACACGAAAAATATCGTAACATTCATGTTAACGGAATCGAACATCAATGTATCTCACGGTCTCGGCACGAACAATGCAACTTGCGAAAAAAATTAAGTCTTCTATGAACGCATACACAAATCAGGTTTATTAAAATTCTGAACGCGTATTCATTCAATTCGTTCGTTCTTCGTAGTCTCGTTCGCTCTTTCTCTCTCACACTTACTACTTTTTATCAACAAAGAAATAGAATGAAAAGTTCTTTTTAAAAATAACTTTACGTTTAGTCGGTTGATAAAAAATATCGAAATATGTGATAATTTGTTCTTTTTCTTAATAAATTTCGAACCATTTCACTGTATTTTATTTCTTTGTCAATTATTATTAATGCAAAAATCATCGATGTTATCGACTATCGATGTTGGGCTTTCGATTATAATACTGATGTCAATATTATTTTTATAGTTTTTCTAATGTCGATCATCCCAACATTAAAGCGCGCGGAAACAATTGGTGTTTAAACGCATTAAACAGTTAGTTGTTAGTTGTAACTGTCTGGTAGTGATGACGCTGAAGCAGTATTTTTGTAACGAATCTATGGTCTGAATATAACCTTTTTTGGAAGTCTGTTGGAGTTTGAATGTGTAATAAAATAAACTATTGTTAATGTGTAATGTTTGTAATATATATTATATTAATCACAATGTCAGTGTTTTAAAATAGCCCCTCACCTCCAAAACTCCCCTATTACTACTAGGAAATATTCACCTATTACTATGTCCCCTCAGATAGAAGCGTCCAACAAAGTCTTTCAAGCCCTCTGTTTGCTTTAATCTTTGACAATTCGAAACATTTGGAGACCTTGACTGTCAAGATTTTACCTCTCCTTGATCTGTGATCAGTGTGACCGTTTTTAGTATATTCAGTACCAAATTGGTATAATTTGGGCTCCGTGTAACTAATTTAGTATTTTTTTGGTATCCTTTTATATTCTGGTATTTTTTGGTACATTTAAACTTTCAACATTTTAAAACACATTTTGATATATTGTTGGGCTGGGCGAGAAACACTCACTTCCATTCGTTCGTATTTCGTTCACATGTTTTTGTCTTTGTCTGATGTTTACCGCAAATGTATCATTTTGTCTCTTTCGAACGGTTAATGCTAACAAATTCGCGAATCGTGCTTTAGCTACGTATTACTATCTACGTTACATGCTGTATTTTTATACATGTGGTCGCTTTTGGGACCACGGGTGTTTTAGTTCTTTATTTATTTCTCTCTGTGTGCATGTGTAGTGAAGATAATGAAGCGCAAATACGATCAGAACTATAGATCTGGGTGGGAACAAAATTCTGAATTTTTGTCATGGTTGACAAAAGATAAAAATAATGAGAACGCCTTGTGTAAAACGTGTGGAGCAACATTTTTAAGCAGAATCGCTACAATTAAAAGTCATGCATATTCTGAAAAACATCGATAGAAACTTATACGTTATAGTGGACAATCCAAGGTAAGAAAGCTATGCCCCCATTAACATATTTATAAGATTATTGTGTCCCTTATTTTTTTATGGCACATGAATTAATTGTCCTACTTCTACAGGATGTCCGATGAATCTTGGATAGTACATGTACAGTTGTACACACATGTATAATTGATTTAAATTCATCAAATTATCAAATCCTGTTTATTTTCAGAACGATGATAAATTACTTCAAAGGAAAGAACCCATATCTGAAGAAGTAAGAAAAGCAGAGCTTATATTTTATGCAGCGTTGGCAGAACATAACATAACATCGAGATGATCATCTCAGCGATTTATTCAGCAAAATGTTTTATGATTCGGAAATCGCAAAGGGCTTTTCCTGCAAACGCACTAAATCTGCTCAGTTAGCTCAGTGCAGCGAATACTGACTTAGTATTTGTAATAATACTTATTGTAAATATTTATTATTATTTTAATATGTCTGTATAATGAAGGTGTGTAATTGGTAAAATTAAAAAGTATCTGATAATAAGTGTTTTAATAAAAAAAAATCTTCTTTTTCTTTTAGTTTATTTTTAGTATAATTCAGCATGTGTTTTGGTATTATTTAGTACTGGCACCTTGTAGTTTTGGTAGATCGCCATTTTTTAAAACGGTCACACTGTCTGTGATTGTCGATACACTACCGCAAAGTCGACAGCGTAGATGCGAGCTGCTGTTCGTAGCACCTTATTCCGTCTTATTGTCTCTGGATTAAATGTATTCCTTATGTCACTTTTATGAACAAATAAAAGTTAAAACTTTACAATATTATTGTAAATTTGCAATTGGAAGCTGCAAAAGGGACATTAGAATGTCAGCAAAGTCGGAACAATTTTCGATATAAGTGGAATTTACAGAAGGTGCAAAGTGAATATATAAAAAATTTAATTGCATGTTTAAATTAATTATGGTTTGTTTCATGTTTTCTCAGAAATTTAAGGCTACAAATAAATACAATATTTTTAAATTGCATAATCGCGATATATAATAATTAGTAGTACTCATACTTTGATATTTTTAGGATTTGACCTCACAACTAATCTGCAAAATGAAGAAGCAATATATTTTGTTACCGCTTAGAAGAAACAATAGAAATAGTACCTACTGTGGATTGATAAATAAAGAGTGAAAATAAGGTTGACTAGAAGTTGATAAAGTCCAAGGAATTAAAAAACAATAGAAAAAAAACGTGGACTAGTGTGAACACTGAAATTTGAGTTTGATTTAAGCTTTAATTAGGTTTGGTGTTTGTGCTTGAACATTTTTAATGTCAATTTGAAAGCAGATTTATATATAAGTGCAGATTTTATTAGTGATTTGCTACTAGTTGGAATTATCTGTTTATCCAACAAACAAATTCAGTTTAAGTTAGTCATAAAGGTTGATTGTTTATAATAAATTCATACTTATAGAAAGTGAGAATTGAAAAGCAGCAAGTACTCAATGAAATGAAAAGAGGGATAAATAAAAATAATAAAATAGAAACTTAGTCTGGTATGAAATTATAACCCTTAATCAACCTTTGATTCCATATTGATGCTTCAACATCTTAGATATAAATTTAAGTTTGATGCTGATTTTAAGTTAATATTTATGTCAATTAACTTTTGTTTATATCAGTGATTTGCTACAAGTTAATATGTAAATGCAAAATCTGTTTAAGTAAGAAATGAATAAACACTGTATGTTATGTATTTGTCAGTTTTATTTTTGGTAATTTACCTATGTCTTCTTTAGTAGGAAAAGCCATTAAAGTGGTTAACAATATTAGTTTATTTTACAAGAATATACAGATAATGCATATATGAATGACCCGTACCTACTAATAGTTAGGAATATTAAACAAACAGGTAGCAAAATAAAAATGTTTCAGTTATGGTTATTTTTTATTAAAATAAGGCACCAAATATCTTCCTTAACATAATGCAGTCTACATAGAAAAATAAGCATATGTAACAACTTATTAAACAATACAGACATTACTACTGAACACACACAGGTGCACGAAATTTAATGCATTACTACCTAATGTAGATGTATTCATATTTATTTATGTAGATAATTAACTAATAAATGTAAGTGTTAATTTGCAGCAATGTCAATATCTTGTTTGTGTGCTGTTATATACAACAAATTGTTCAATTCATAAAACCTAACATTAGTAAAATTCCTATGATACCTACAGTTACTATGAATACATCCTGGGCGATTAAAAAAATATTGATTGTTTCCTTAACACAACAATTGTAAATAATAATAGTTATTGTAAAGATATAATTCCTCCCAAAATCTACAAATGCAGTTCGTTTATAATAATATCTTTTTCTAATTCTTTTTCATTCAAACTGCTGAACTTATTAAGATTAAATGTGGAAGAACATAGTTTCAGTAACTGTTTTCTGTTCATGAGGTAATGTTACTTAACCAACCATTATTTCATACTCTACTTGTCTTATTTTTTACATTATTCATAAAATGCTTCATTCCTCATTATCAAATTCATTTTCAGGTACATAATATAACACTTAAATTAATTAAAAGATAAGACTTTAATAAAACTTGTCCATTTGTGTTTTTTTTAAATATTTTTAGTTGTCTTATTAGCTTCTCTTTTTCTGCAAAGAAAATATTTTAGTTAGTACTTTGATCAAATAGAAAACTGACAAACTAAACTGTAAGATCGGTCCAAGGTTTGTTCAATAGGTAACTTTAATATTAAAACTCTTTACTTAATTCTAAACTTAAAAATTTACTTAATTTGTCACTTTGCTGCTTATTGTCAATTAAAGTTTTTAATAACCAAACAATGTCAGTAACACCCAATAGTACGGGAGGTAGCAACGTTTGAAAAAAAAGAATTTTAGGTCAGCTGATTTTGTGATATGTCTTCCTTCTTGCACTTCCTGTTAGAGTCTGGGCAATCTGGCTGGCGGTAGCGGTTGCGTTCATTAGTGCGCATCCTATCTGTTCAGGTAATAATCCTGGATTTTAAAAGCATTTTAAGAAGCGTAATTTTTAATTTTTCGTTTTTAAATACGTCTACCTGACATACTTTTTTTATTGCCAGACATTTTTCACGTTGCTAACTATGTGCCAGACGCGATTTTAAGTTTTATTTTTATAAAAATTTCAAAGCATTTTAGAATGTCTGTAATTTTAATATTATGTTATTTAAATATAAGAAAAACTGAAAATGAATTTGCCAGACATTAATTCGGTTGTTAAGTCTTGAATTAAAATGATAAAGTATTGCAGTATGATGAAGCATTGCATTTTAAGAAGCGTAATTTTTGATTTTTCCTTTTTAAATACGTCTACCTGACATACTTTTTTTATTGCCAGACATTTTTCACGTTGCTAACTATGTGCCAGACGCGATTTTAAGTTTTATTTTTATAAAAATTTCAAAGCATTTTAGAATGTCTGTAATTTTAATATTATGTTATTTAAATATAAGAAAAACTTAAAATGAATTTTCCAGACATTAATTCGGTTGTTAAGTCTTGAATTAAAATGATAAAGTATTGCAGTATGATGAAGCATTGCATTTTAAGAAGCGTAATTTTTGATTTTTCCTTTTTAAATACGTCTACCTGACATACTTTTTTTATTGCCAGACATTTTTCACGTTGCTAACTATGTGCCAGACGCGATTTTAAGTTTTATTTTTATAAAAATTTCAAAGCATTTTAGAATGTCTGTAATTTTAATATTATGTTATTTAAATATAAGAAAAACTGAAAATGAATTTGCCAGACATTAATTCGGTTGTTAAGTCTTGAATTAAAATGATAAAGTATTGCAGTATGATGAAGCATTGCATTTTAAGAAGCGTAATTTTTGATTTTTCCTTTTTAAATACGTCTACCTGACATACTTTTTTTATTGCCAGACATTTTTCACGTTGCTAACTATGTGCCAGACGCGATTTTAAGTTTTATTTTTATAAAAATTTCAAAGCATTTTAGAATGTCTGTAATTGTAATATTATGTTATTTAAATATAAGAAAAACTGAAAATGAATTTGCCAGACATTAATTCGGTTGTTAAGTCTTGAATTAAAATGATAAAGTATTGCAGTATGATGAAGCATTGCATTTTAAGAAGCGTAATTTTTGATTTTTCCTTTTTAAATACGTCTACCTGACATACTTTTTTTATTGCCAGACATTTTTCACGTTGCTAACTATGTGCCAGACGCGATTTTAAGTTTTATTTTTATAAAAATTTCAAAGCATTTTAGAATGTCTGTAATTTTAATATTATGTTATTTAAATATAAGAAAAACTGAAAATGAATTTGCCAGACATTAATTCGGTTGTTAAGTCTTGAATTAAAATGATAAAGTATTGCAGTATGATGAAGCATTGCATTTTAAGAAGCGTAATTTTTTATTTTTCCTTTTTAAATACGTCTACCTGACATACTTTTTTTATTGCCAGACATTTTTCACGTTGCTAACTATGTGCCAGACGCGATTTTAAGTTTTATTTTTATAAAAATTTCAAAGCATTTTAGAATGTCTGTAATTTTAATATTATGTTATTTAAATATAAGAAAAACTGAAAATGAATTTGCCAGACATTAATTCGATTGCTAAGCCTTGAATTAAAATGAAAAAGTATTGCAGTATGATGAAGCATTGCATTTTAAGAAGCGTAATTTTTAATTTTTCCTTTTTAAATACGTCTACCTGACATACTTTTTGTATTGCCAGACATTTTTCACGTTGCTAACTATGTGCCAGACGCGATTTTAAGTTTTATTTTTATAAAAATTTCAAAGCATTTTAGAATGTCTGTAATTTTAATATTATGTTATTTAAATATAAGAAAAACTGAAAATGAATTTGCCAGACATTAATTCGATTGCTAAGCCTTGAATTAAAATGTAAAAGTCATGAAAAGTATTGCAGTAATAATGCTTGTAGTACGAGCATAAAAAGGAATATAAAATTAGATTAAAATTAATAATCAACACTTTATTTAAATTGTCCTAATTACTAAATGTAAGTTATGAATAATTAATATTAAGTTCTCAAGTTGTTTTAGCCTATAGTGACGTCACAAAAAAGAGGCATCTTCATAATCATCATCATCATCGTCGCTGTCTTTGTCGGTGTCATTCATATCATCGTCTTGGGAACTTTCGTTATCTTCTAAAACTCTCGTATTTAAAAAGGAAAAATCAAAAATTACGCTTCTTAAAATGCAATGCTTCATCATACTGCAATACTTTTTCATTTTAATTCAAGACTTAGCAATCGAATTAATGTCTGGCAAATTCATTTTCAGTTTTTCGTATATTTAAATAACATAATATTAAAATTACAGACATTCTAAAATACTTTGAAATTTTTATAAAAATAAAACTAAAAATCGCGTCTGGCACATAGTTAGCAACGTGAAAAATGTCTCGCAATAAAAAAAGTATGTCAGGTAGACGTATTTAAAAAGGAAAAATCAAAAATTACGCTTCTTAAAATGCAATGCTTCATCATACTGCAATACTTTATCATTTTAATTCAAGACTTAACAACCGAATTAATGTCTGGCAAATTCATTTTCAGTTTTTCTTATATTTAAATAACATAATATTAAAATTACAGACATTCTAAAATGCTTTGAAATTTTTATAAAAATAAAACTTAAAATCGCGTCTGGCACATAGTTAGCAACGTGGAAAATGTCTGGCAATAAAAAAAGTATGTCAGGTAGACGTATTTAAAAACGAAAAATTAAAAATTACGCTTCTAAAAATGCTTTTAAAATCCAGGATTATTACCTGGACAGATAGGATGCGCACTAATGAACGCAACCGCTACCGCCAGCCAGATTGCCCAGACTCTAACAGGAAGTGCAAGAAGGAAGACATATCACAAAATCAGCTGACCTGAAATTCTTTCTCGAAAACGTTGCTACCTCCCGTACTACAAGGGACTTGAATTCAAACTTCTCATTCATTAACAATATTATAATAACTTCTCTAGTATATTAACTTAGTAAATAATTAAAGAAAATATCTGATTACCATTACTTAGTATTGCTCACTAGATTTTATATTTCCAAAGTTCATGAAGTATAAATCCACTTTATTTGATTAATTAAATCAATATTATATCATTAGCTTCTATTGTAATTACAATAAAATATATTTAGAACTTCTAATTATGTTCATTAGTGACTGCTTTCTCATCTGAAATATACAAATAAATGTACAATAATTTTACTTTGTGATTACATAATATATGCAATATTAAATGGTATATGTATTTTTCAAATTAAAGAACAATTTCATGAACTTACATGCAATATGAATATCAATAAAAGATATCCAATATAACTAGGATTTACCTCTACTAATTTGCTGATTTTCTTGATATTTTCATATTTATCTGTCTATTATGTTATCCTCGCATTGATTCATAGAAAAACTAAAACTCTTAACATAAAAATATTAACTCTAGTTTAAATTATTATAATTACACGAGAACGTTAAAAAAAAGACAGATAACAAATTAAAACCATTTCGTTAAAACGTCCAAAATATGACATGTTTTTAAAACGGTAGCCATTAGAGATGGCAATAGTTGTACTGAATTATTGCAAACAGCAGCTTTTGAGATCACGCTAAAACATGGCGGAGAAACGCCGTTTTTTCTACACTGCCGAAACATTAATTGGCCGTTGGCTACCGAATAGCGTAAGCGTTAATGTGTGTCTTTTCGTAGCACTGTCATGGCGTCGCTTATTGTATCCCGACTCACGCCTTTAGGTCCTAGGCTACCGACTGTCGACACGAGCTGTCACTTTCATACAAATTTAGTTTTCGACTTTCTACATACACTACTGTTAAGCCATCTTGGCTAGACCCCCAGACGTCAGTCATAAGTTAATTCATGTATTGTCAACCGCTGACGTCAAAATAGCGGTCAGCGAAATTGTTTATAAATCTCTATAATCAATTGTGTATATGATCACTAATCACTTGCAAGTTGCAAGTTGCGGCTTTAATCGACAAAATAAAAATGAAATAAAAGTTATAATATTCTATTCGTTTTCACATAAAACAATAAATTTCAGTTCGTTAAAGTTAAATACTTATTCCTTACCATAATTATTACAAGTGGTAATCAGCCTTTTATGAGTAGAAAATTAATTAAGCTAAAGTTTTGCTATGTTCCTTTACAGTTTAAATTAAATTATGATCTAAGAAATATTTGAAGTTGAAGTAAATATTACTTTCTTTCCCGGTGTTTTGTTAGGGATATCGCCCAGCCCACGCAGAATAGGCAAATGTTTTTAAGAAATGTGCGTATAACTTTTGTTGAAATTGCAAGTGGTATGTCTCTGACTATTTGTAAAATAAAAACCTTTATTTGATTTCAGCAGTTTTGGAGCTATTTTTGTAGAGGTAGAAGAAGAAAAATTACTAGTCTTACGATCGTTTTAATATTATTAGTAAATGCTATGTTTTATGTTAGTTTATTACTTTATAATACTGTTCAGAAAAGAAACATAAAACCCTGGTATGAAAGGTAAGACAATGTCTAATTGCATAATTCTAGTCATATTTCTTCACATGATTATTATTACTTTTTTTACATTACTTATGTAATGTTTAATAATGTGGTAATACTATCAAAATTTTTTCACTTCTATAAAAGTAGAGGTATTGAATAATATTTGATATAATAAATAATCAGAAGAATGAAAATTGAAGTTTGCAAGGAATTTTTTCTTTTATCAGGGTACAAACTACATGTTTTTAAATATCCAGATTTATATATATTGTTTATGTATTTATTATTATTTCAGAATACAATTTGACCAAGATTCTTATGTAGATAACACAGGAATGAGAGTAGTCATTGGTCATTATGTTGGTGGAAATTCAGGAGGAAATCTAACTGAAGGTTAGTTATGCACATTGAATTAACATGTTTTCTGTGATTTTTAACATTATACATGCCTTAAGAATGTCTGATAAAAATACATAAGTATAAATATGTGAAGTCTTAAGGAAAGGATCTTATTAATTATAATTATTTGTTTTAGAAATAATAAATACTAACAACTATGCCCCAATAGTGGGTGCAGGAGAGGGTGGTCGGCCTGTACAGCTTTTACAAAGAGAAATTATCACTGCCAGAGAACTTTATCCCTTACACTCATATAATATACTAGTTAGTGATAGAATATCTATAAATCGAAGTTTGCCAGACATGAGAAGTGACAGGTATTGTGAAAAAATTAAAATTAGTTCAGTTGTTTTTTTCTTTTACAAACAAATATTCAAATTTCAATGTATCTAAACTAATGTAATAAGCATTAATAATTAAACTATATATCTAAAATTTTAATGCATGAAGTTTGCTACACTATCTTAATTCCTCCTAAAAATTCTCCACTCTTAACACCCTGAAGATGATACGAAAAATTATTAGGCTTCAGAATTTCTTAGTATAGTTTAATATGATAACCAGTTTGGTTTTGGAGGCTAAGTATTTCTCTTATATGCAAATGTTTTCTAGTTGCAGGAATGTACAATATAATTTAGAAAATCTTCCAACTGCTACTGTTATAATAGTCTTCCATAATGAAGCTTGGTCTACACTTATAAGAACTGTGATGTCTGTGATATTACGATCACCTGATGAATTATTAAAACAAGTATGTACAAAACCAATTTATACTACAGAAAATTTTTGTGTAAAATAGGTAAAAATACTAGTTTAATCTATCATATAAGAGATAATTAGTATAAGTATTACTTTGTACGGAATTTCTAACTCTGGCGTCGGTTGGTATTACACCGTTGCAAGTATTGGGTTAAATTTTAATACAATGGCACAAAGGCTAAATAGCCCAATAAGAAATGTAATCAATTAAAGCATTTTAAAATACATAAGATTAAAATATGCGTTGCGTATAATATGTTTGTAAACTTACTTTTTTAGATAATATTAGTTGATGATGCTAGCGAGAGGAAATACTTAGGTAAGGAATTGGATGATGCTGTAGCTAGTTTAAATAAAGTACAAATACTACGAAGTGCAAATAGAACCGGGCTGGTTGGAGCAAGGCTTATGGGTGCTCGTGCAGCAACAGGGAATGTTCTTGTATTCTTAGATGCACACTGCGAGGTAATTGTCATTTTCTACTTTGCAATTAAAAAAAAAAAAAAAATTAAGCTTGTTTACTATTAAAGCTCGATAGATCTTTTGTTTAATTTTATCTCAATAGGCAAATATTGATTTGATTGTCATCAGTCGGCTGCATTAAATATAATTAGAAAAGAAAAATGGAATTTGTTTTGTATAGTATATGGAAGTGATGACAAAGCTTAACAATTTCTTATGTATTTAAAATTTTCTTAGATACTTAGGTTGTATCTACTATTGTACCTATCCACAGTTACTATCTTTTTCTACATTTACATGATTATATGAAATTAATTATAAATTTTAGGTGACGAAAGGTTGGCTCGAACCGTTGTTAGATCGCGCAGGAAGCGACGACGTATTCATTTGTCCTCACATAGACCTTTTGTCAGATGACACGCTCGCCTACACAAAGAGTATAGACGCCCATTGGGGCGCTTTTAGTTGGCGACTTCACTTCCGCTGGTTAATGCCCAGCCCTGAAGTCATGCTGTCCAAAACAGAAAACCCCTCAAGACCTTACCCCACCCCGGCCATGGCTGGCGGTTTGTTCGCAGTGCGAAAGAGCCTATTCTGGCGACTAGGGGGTTACGATGAAGACATGGTCATTTGGGGGGCAGAGAACCTTGAACTTTCCTGGCGTGCCTGGCAATGTGGGGCTAGAGTTGAAATCACGCCATGCTCTCGCGTAGGACACATATTTCGACGCCACAGCCCATATAAGTACCCTGGTGGAGTCGCCAAGGTTTTAAACTCGAATCTCGCGCGAGCTGCGACTGTCTGGATGGACGAGTGGGCGGAGTTTTTCTTCAAATTCAACCCATCCATTGCCGCGATACGCGATCAGCAGAGTGTGGCATCTCGAATAGAGCTTAGAAAGAATTTGAATTGTAAAAGTTTCAAATGGTATTTGGAGAATGTGTGGCCTCAACACTTTTTCCCTGCTCACGATCGGTGGTTTGGGAGAATACGCAGTGAGAAAGGCAGTTGTTTAGGGGTCGCTTCTGGGACACCTGGACTTGGTGGGCCGGCATCTGGGGTGAGCTGTGGGAGTGACCTTGACTTAGAACGACTTCTGGTTTATACAATGGAGGGTAGAATAATGGCAGACGAAGGGTTGTGCCTACAGCAGGGTAACGGTAGGGCCGTCTGGAAAAGCTGCAACGACAGCAAGAAACAGATATGGAATCAGAAAGGGCCGCGTTTAAAGACCCCCGATGGGTTATGTTTGACTCAGCTGATAAGTGACAGTAAGGATGGGGTGAATGACCCTTTGACAGCTAAGAAATGTCTTAATGACAATGGCCAGATTTGGCACTTTGAACGAGTGCCTTGGCGATAATGTGATACTCGTACAAAATGAGAAAAGTATTTCTTTTTAAATAGGATTTTAACAATTTTACATAACATATACACATTGATTTAATATATTAAGTATCGTGAATGATAATTTTTTGTACAAAGTTTGAATCTCATGGAAACACATTCTCTTATCATATCACTAGTTGTTAAAAGTATTATCTATAACTATACTAATCTGTGATTAACCCTAAATGGAATTTAGGTTTTACTTTAGGCATAAGTCGTTTATCAAACTCAAAACTCGTTATTAGCCCTTCGCTTTAAATATTTATACAAAGTATTAAGTCGATCAGTTAACATAACCATTTTACGCAACTATTAAGTTTAACTACGCATTGTTACCGGTTTAGTATATTTAAAAAAATAATATAAATTAATTTATTTTTTATATTAATTTAAATTTATGCGTTTTACGCGTTTAAATGATTTTAAAAACAATTTTATTGTCACTCCCGCCATTGATGTACCAGGGTAACATAAAATGCCAGCTAGTGTTGTTGTGAACAAATTAATCTAAACGTTATACTCAAACAAAAGACTATTTGTTTATCTAGTCTATTTACTGTTGGTTGTGTTAACGATCCGTATTCCAATACAGTAATCTGAAAACTGTAAACACTGATTTTAATGTTTGACTCAATAATTGGCTATAATTAGAAGTCTTTAAAATCATGAAAATCAAATTTCTATATATACTCAGTTTCCGTAGCGCTGATTTCATAAACTTTAAAAAAAGTTTAAACAGCGAGACTCAATATTAAAGTCGGTATTGTCGTATAAAAGTTACTTAAAATATAGATTTAAAATAAGTATTGGGATACGTGTCTCACTGAATGTGTGGTGCTCTATACTTTATTAATAGAGGCACTTTTATAATTTTTTATAAAACAATAGACATTTTACCAGTATAAAACGTTTTTATTTATTGTATTTTTTAAGAGAACCTTATCCAATAAACTTATTTTACAAAGGTTTTGAGCAGTTGTGTTACGACTATGTATAATTGGGAAAGTATTTATGGACATCGAACTTAGATATAACGATAGACAATCTAAATCGGTGTTTCCCAACTTATTTTGGGCCGTGCACCACCTTAACTTTTCTAAAATGGCTAGACCTCCCTATGTAATACTCGTATTAAAAATTGAAATTGTTCACTTAAGAAACTTAAATGATAGGTTTTAGGAAGAAATTACTGGAAAAACTGAAATTTAAATTCGAATTCATTTTCGAATAGCTCCCCATAACAATCAAATTGCCCCCCTGTAATGCGTGGGCCCCACGTTGCGAAACACTGATCTAAATGAAAGGATTGTATAAAACAGTGGATTAATCGAAAGAAAAAACAAAATTGACACCCGTTTATTTATTGACAAAGCGACACGAGATTAGGACAAATCATTCAACAGCTATTTTAGGTATAGTTTGTTCACGTATCAGAGTGTTATAATATAACCATTTCACATATTAAATATCATATGTGAAATGCTCTGTCATACCTCTTGGTAGAAGCCAAAGCCTTTTATTAAAAACCCTAGGGTGCGACAGTTTAAATATACTCAAACAAACGTAAGGTGAATGAAGCGATCGCAGAAATGTGTCCATCCCATGCCGCATTGAAGTCAAAAATCAACTTAACCAGAGTGTTTTATATTGACTTTGATATTAATAGTTAAATGGCCTATTATAGACCTGTCGTATTATTATAATTTCGCATTAATTGCGCGTATTAACTCTATTTTTTAATACATCCCGTTCACCTCAGTACATAGTATAGTATGAGCGGTAGCAAAGAAGCCATACTGGGGTTGATATGTGACGCGGAGTTGCAATCGTTTCCGTTGCAAATGTAGCATCTTGCGTCGCTGTGACCCCGTGCGCGCTCGACCGCCACTAAGCCCAGACATACTGAATCTACTTGGACCTTCGGCACACATCCTTTGATAACATCTACCGTATTTCCAACTGAAATAAAAAACAAATAAAAAAATAATGCAAATAATTTCGGCTGGTTGACTATCATTTTTATTAATTAACAGAAATTTGTTTTGCATTCATAACGTACTTTATTACTCTACTTAAACAAAAAACAGGAAATACTTAATAATATCTACTAGAAATTGATGCATTAAATTATAAAAATTGTACTTAAGTGATTTCAAGATTATTCTCAATCCGCACTTTGTAATCAACACAGAATAGAAAGAACATTAATTAACACTAATAAATAGTTGTTAAGTTGTGAAAAACCTATTTTAATCTAAGAATATTTCTTGTGAATAAAATACAGTATTATTTCTACCTAAAGGGTGATTGATACCTACCATAGTTGTGAGTCTGTGACTCCTGCATGTCAAAATCCAATACATTTTTGACATACATGAGTCAGACTTAGCGCTAAGCCTCGTTTCTGTATTCCTAATACACTTATAGATCCAATTTGCAAAGAATTTGGTATATATGCCAAAAGTAAGATTATGTACGTCAAAAATGTATTGGTACGGTACATCATATACGTTTTTCACAATTTACAATTATTTATCAAATATTCTATCCGAACGTTTTGCGTTGTTATCAACAAAGTGCGGGATTTTGGCATACGGCTCCTTAATCTGGCCCTAAAGGTCTTATGATGGAAATCAAATGTTACTGCAATGTTTAAGAAGGTGTTAGTTGGGTAAAGCTTGTCAATACTTACAAGTCTTGTCGTCAGGCGTAGCTACCATTTTGAGACAACGCATTTCCACGTTAATCCTGGAATCAGTTCTTGGCGGTGGATGCCCCAGATTATGAACCCATTCCGCTGTTACCCAGTGGGATGGATCGCATTCTTGGGGATTTCCAGGCCATATTGTTTCTTGTGGGTGACAGGCTAAGCATCGCTGGTACAAGCAGCTTTCTGATGACACTGTTGAACAGAAGTAAATAGCTTTGTTAACATCTGAACCCTCCTTTGGGGGAATTCCTGTAACCCTTAGGGACTGACGCATATGTGTCTGATTCATAATATTTTAATAGACAGGTTGGTGAACGACAATAATTTAATGGGAAATCGCAACCTTTAATCTCATCTTTTAATCTAAGCAGCCCTGCGATTCTGTAACTCACATTTCAAACTCACACAGCTGTTTTCGCATCGGCGGTCGCTCTCAAATCAGTCGTGAAGCAGTCATTTTATGATTTGGCACTCTGAAAAGGTCCCCGCTTGTGGTTTATTGTTTATTAGAATGCCAAATCATAAAATGACTGCTTCACGACTGATTTGAGAGCGACCGCCGATGCGAATACAGCTGTGTGAGTTCGAAAAGTGAGTTACAGAATCGCAGGGCAGATCAGATTTCTGTTCCTTCAAATCCGAATAAGTAGACATTTTCCCAGGAAATCGAATTGCACGAGAACGGGATTAGATCACTGAAGCTGTAGTATGTCATTGATGATGACGCTAAAAACAGATTGTGCTTTGTGTACGTTATTGAATACGAGCGTTAAATTTTATAAAGAGCATAACTTATTATAATTTACGTTTCGCCTTCGGGCTGAAAATAGAAACAATAATAAATTTAATGTATAATTGTTTTATTATTCGATAAGAGAGATTTAAATTCCTTAACGTTCACGATTTAATATCGTGTTCAATAGATGTCATAAACAAGAACAATAAATTTTTCTTTATTCTTTCTGATAAAATGTTTAAAAATAGTTTTTAATAAGAATATTTTTAATAGCTCATTTAAATAATAGAACCAATTACCAAAACCATCGAGCAAAATTTGTTTTTTTAAATTTGGAAAAATGTATTTTATTCTTAATTTGAATTTGACATTTTGACAGCGCGTAAAAAGATTGAAATACAACAACACCCGTAACTAATAACTATAATACACACCATACAATGGGAGCTGATTATTTGGTTTATTAAACGAAAATGAAAGGAACTCTTAATCAACAATTATAATCTGGAATACTAGGTAATAAACTGCAGATTAGCTACACACGACTTGAACTTCTAACATTATGGTAGCGAAGATCGCAGAGTAGCCTTTAGGTAAAGCCTTCGACACATTCAACGGATTTTCATTGAGATGTTATTGGATAATCGAAAACTAATATGTAAATTATGATTTAATTCATATAATTGACGTCATTAACGAAGACAATCTTAAGCAAATTTAACAAGGTTTTTCATACATGCGATAGTTTTGGTCACTTAGATGAATCATTCTCAGTTTCGGTAATAATTCACCAATCATTCTATTATACACAAAAACCTTAATTAAACGCATACAACAGGGTATATAAGTCTAGTTAAACTCAGCATATGCGAGATTATAGTTGGACTGCACCCTTACTGAAGTAGATTTGTTACCACCAGCCTAATTAAAGGCAGAATAAGCTTATGAAAATTAACGTTTATAAAGGCCTAAACAATGATGATGAATTGAAAATATACATAGATGTGTAGAGAGCTTAACTGATCGACATACTTCATGGTAATGACCGCCTTGCTGTGCACTTCTAAGCACTGCAATCATATGTCATTTTCTCAAGTTTCGCGCCATTCTACCAAGCGATGTATCGCTCTTACGAATAATTATTGGGAATCCGTTTTGGTATGCGCACGAGAAAGAGCAATGTTGGCCTAGTGGCTTCAGTGTGCGACTCTCATTCCTGAGGTCGTAGGTTCGATCCCCGGCTTTGCACCAATGGACTTTCTTTCTATGTGTGCATTTAAGATGCGTTAAGACTCAGAAATTCGACGGCGTGTGTCAGGCACTGGAGGCTTAGGTCCAGACCTAAAGAGGTTTTAGTGCCACTGATTTTTTATTTTTATTTTTGCGCACGAGAAAAACGACGATTTATAGCTTTCAAAAGAAAATATAAATTTTGCGTCTCTTCCACAGAGTAAAGCGCTAAAAGTGTTATACGTATAGGTACTCTATACAGCCTGCATGGTAATAGATTGATCTTGAATGGTAGTTTTGGATATATTTATTATTATATTTATTTGTATATATTTATATAAAACAAAGTCGTGTTAATTACACCACTTATAACTCAAGATCGGCTGGACCGATGTTAGTTATCTCTTTTTGGTGGATTCCTCTCCGCTCCGAAGTATTATTAATGTTATTACCTTAATTAAATCCTAAATTAAGTTTAACTAATGTTAACATGATATTATTGTTAGGCGGAACGAAGTTCGCCGGGTCCGCTAGTACTAAATAAAAGGTGTTAAAACTCGTAGATATTACCGGTACAAAAATTTGTATTATTATGATAGTCTTATCTGCCGTAACACTAACCCACATCCGAAACAAGAGATGATCATACACTGCCCACGCGCCGCCATGTCGACACAAAGTAGATATAACAATGTAAATACGATTGTCAACAGATTAAATAAATATTTATTAAGCGGTAGTTGCATGAGATGAGCCGAACTCCATTGTGTACAAGTGTCGGGCGTGAACGGACACAATTTCATTTCATTCATATAAAAACAGGAATGTGATGTAATCGTTTTGTTTCAACAGGTGATGTCGCCATTTTGCCTAATTTAAGATTTCTATACACGCTCTATTAAAATGAATTAAGCGAACGCGGGCATTTTGGTTTATTTATACGGTTAAAACAAATGACAAAAGAAAAAACAAAAGAATAGTAGATACCTCTTCATTCGCAGCCTGAATGAATTGTCTAATCTCAATATAATGTTGAGATATAAATGAATAATACATGTACTTACCAAGTGATAATAAACCCGCCACACATAGAGAGAAAAACATTTTCTCATCGAACGTTACAAACGCACTGTCATTCGCTCACCGTTTATAACTAATCTACACACGAGTGTTTTTATCTTTGTCTTATCAATGGATACTAAATTATTTTATAATTTGAAGAATAACAAAGGCTAATCTTATAGAATTTTCCGATATTCACAGATCTATAGCGCTGTCCGTACTAAAATATCTATTTCTGGATCCAGTTTGGAACAGACGATTTTCTATTTATTATTTATTTGAGGATCGCCCCCGCTTGGTATCGCGTACGGTTTTGAGATTCTCGACTATACAAGTCGTTTCAGCTTTGTTAGAGGTATATTTGCATTAAACCAATAAACGGAGGCGGAAATTACTGCCCCAATCGTTTAGCTATACTATTTTAGGTTTAGTATCATAAGTACCTACTTAATTTTTATCATAAACAATATTTACTAATGATATTACAAATTGATATACACACCTTCACTTTCGTAAGATAACGGTTTGAGTTTATATCGATCAACATTTTGCATTGTACATAAGGGAGCGTTTAAGTATTACGTCACGCAATTCCCCCCCCCCCCCCAAGGTAACGCACCGTAACGCTTTATGGGGGGGGGGTATTTATACGTAATAGTTACCATTATGTGGTGTAAAGTACTGGAAAGGCGAAAATAATATTAACAATAACGCGTAATTCAATCCCCGCCCCGCTTAGTAACGGGTTACAAAAGGACCCCCCCCCAAATACGTTACGTAGCACTTGAACGCTCCCTAACTATAATTTGTATATTGTTAGATAAGTAAATTTAAGCACGAATCCCACGAAGATTACAGGAAGTAAATGATTTAATGGATCATATACTAATAATGCAACAAAAAACTCAAATAGGAAATCGATACAGCTGACATTGAAGGATTGTCGTAATTTTTAATTGACTCCGCCTTACTTTGGTTAGTTTACATTAACATTTTCGGTAATTGCCAGAAAACGACCGTTCAAAGGAGCCGAAATTGATGATCTAATTACTTTAACAGCTAACATTAAGTAGCTTCTATAGGTCATCTACATTATAAAGAGCACTCGTGTAATAAACAGCTTCATAATTAAATTAAAAAAATAAAAGAGTCATACACATTTTTATTACACAATTTTAATTCGTCTAAGTCGACATTTAATAATGTCTAGTCTGTGGAAATTTTGAACTTCGAATGTAGCTAACATTTGCGTGCATTTTTTATCTTCATCTTTTACACATATTTTTTTATAAAATTCTTCCTTGCCGACCCACAGACCCATTCCCCTTGCAATCTGTCGGTCGGCAAAGAAGGTACGTTCCGTTGCCCATGGATACCCATTTAGTCAATTGATATTGAATAAATCCATCCATCCATCCATCAAAATGATGCCAAAATAAGGCGAAATTTGACAGACTGTGTCACTATTAGAAAAATATGTGTAAATGAAATAACTTGTACCCATCTTCTCGAACTGATACCATTTAATGTTCCTGCCAGATCTCTGCGCTCGCACAGAACTTTTAACCTTCCGACTCCCAGAACCAACATTGGGTTCCGTGAGCCTCTTCACAGGATGTGTTCCACCTTGGATTCCATCACTAACATCGACCCTTTTTCGCACTCCTCTACTGCTTCATTTAAGAAGATTGAAGATTGCGATTTTGCTGTCATGTTTTGTCTTGTCTTACTTTGTATTGTATTTTTTATTAGTGAAACTTTTTTGTGGATATGTCTAATGTGACTATTTATTTAATTTTTTTACATTTATTTTATTTTTCTGTATGTATGTGTGTGATGTATCTGTTTAGTTTCCTAAATAAATAAATAAAAATAAACAAAATCTATCAGTAAACAGCGTGGCTAGGAAAAGATTGCGAGCAATTAGAAAAGGGAAGAAATGTATGGCTGTCAGTCTGTTTGTCATGTATTCATAACTACTTAATAGCTTTGTTAGTTTACAAATCAACGCTTATTTCGATGTAACATTGCTTTGTTTCATTAAAACGTGTTAGAGAAAAAAGGTATCAACATTAAAACATAATTTCTAATAAGCAACAGGTTTACACCTGTAATATAATTAGCCCTTTCACTTGCGTTAATTTTCGCATAAGGTTTTAGTTATATAACAATAATATCGAAGAAACTCTACAGCTTTAAAAAACATGTCTAATTACCTGCTGTATTTATTCAGCGTGTTACATATAATAATAGTTCACTACGTGCTATGTTACTTACCATAATTAGCATTAATTAGATATATATTTATAACTTATATAGAAAATAAATTATCATTTATAAACTGCAAAAGCGTTCACAGTTTTAAGGAGAGGCTTTTTGGGTGGTTTATTTGTCCGAATCGAACTTTTGAAATCCGTTCGTTGAAAACTACATTGATTGTGTTCTATCTTTGGTATAACTGTCAAATGATGTTCCGAAAAATAGATTTATTTAATATTATACAAATTAATCACATTAGGAAGGCACAGAGCTGGTGGTTGTATTGGTTGCAGATTTTGGTGTATAACTATTATTAAGTTTAGTATTGGAATACCAACGAATGATGCTAAAGCGCCTGGTGAAACTATCTTCTCAATGACACTGCGCATTTTCAGTTTTGCTCGATATAATTTAACACACAAATGTGTGTGCTGTGGCGTCGTATCTCCTAAACGAACGGACAGTTTTTGGTGCGTTTTTTGGTTAGAAAGCTGTGATTAAGATAGCTTCTGTGTGATCTCTTTTTAGCTGCAGAAAAGTAACACGCAAAGTAGGCTTTTTTTCATATGTTTGACGTAACTACTAACCTAATTTAGAAGACCACCAAAACCTATGATTGTCAGGGGTTACTTAAATTTTGTACTTGCGAAATGTGTGTACTGCAAAGTGTCTAATATTCATAATAAATAAATGTTACTGCTATTGAAAACGAATTATCTCTATATGTAAAGCCGTATTGGTCTAGTGGCTTCATTGTACTACTCTCATCCCTGAGGTTGTAGGTTCAAATCTCGGCAGTGCAGTGGGACATATTGTCTATGTGTGCATTTTACACTCGCTCGTAGGGTGATGGAGGAAACCGGCATGCCTTAGGACTTAAAACGTCGATGGCGTGTGTCAGCTACTTAAGGCTAATCAAAAATAACAAAAGAAGGAAAAATTTGGGAAAACAAATGTTCATGAAACAGCACATCTGAGCTAGACCTTGAAAGGTAGTAGTGCCTCTTTTTTATACTTAATGTTTATATGACATAACTATGTAAAAAGTGATGAAATACCATTTGTTAACCTGATACTCTCTTCACGATGTTTCTTTTGTGAAGATCACCAAAGGTCCTCAAATTAAAAAGATAACAAGAAACGGTTGTATGAAAGAAATTGTTTTTAAAATTTAATGAAAAGCTTCATAGAACATTAAATATTCCATCCATAAATATTATGTTTTACAATTTTGCTAAATAAACAAGGACGGAGAGTGTATTGCCAGTTCTTCTTGTCTACGCCCCTGATTTGAGAACTGGCTGTAAATTTAAAATAAGAAGCATATTTTTCATTTATTTAAGTATTTTTGAGGGGCCCCATAGCCTAGCGGTATTATTAAATGGCAGCTAGGTGAGGGGTACCAGGTTCGATTCCCTGTTCGAGGGCAAGTTTTAATTTAATTTAAATTTGTTCTCGGCCTTTGGGAGGGTTGGTTCCGGGCGAGTGCCTAAACCGGACATGGAGGACACGGTCGAATTTCCAAGGCAAGCACAAATTATAAAAATCTTATACTTGACGCTGGCTAATGCACAAACCGTGCCAGAGCTATAAAAAAAAAGTATTTTTGAAATAAATAGATATATAAATCTAGAATGCGCCGGCGCTTCAAACGTCTGCTGCGATCGTGTTGGTATGCAAAGATAAGCTCATATTAAATCTTCAAATCATCAAAATCCCTTATATGGAAACTTTCACTCGACTTTCTAGATTTCTTTTATTCTAGACTTAAAGTAGTGTTTAGCACGGCTTTATCAACGGTCAATTGTAATCTTAAAGCAATGCAAATTGTTACAAACATATTTACCTATTTATATTTAGTTATTTTAGTAAGTTTCAATAGTTTCTTTATTAAAGTGTAGGTGGGCAAACGAGCTTACGGGACGCCCAAAAAGGGCAGTCATTTTTAGCGGTTGCGTTGCCAGCCTTTGGGGGAAGAGTATACTCTTTAAACAATTGGAGGTCGTATCTCTCATGGAAGACCGGGAGTCGATTCCACAGTTCGCTAGTTCCCAAAAGAAAGTGTCTTGTGAAGCGGAAAGGGGAAGGAAAGTGATGCTGATGAAATTTTGAATTAATAATAATAGCTTGTTAAGGAGTATAACACAGAGAAAATATATTTAAAAATATTTGTTGCTGACAAATGTCATCAAATAGTGTCGGCCTCGGGCCGCGAGTGTCTGTATGAATGCAATAATACAATGTACAAATGGAAGGTCCGATTCCTGAGGACAGTGGCATAACAATAGGGTGGCAGGGCTACCAAAATGCCACGGGACCCTACCCAAGAGGGCCCCTGCCCAAGAGATATTATGTTCTATGGATGAATGTGAGGTCTCCAATACACATTGGGCTAGCGTGGGGACTACAGACCATTCCCACTCGCCTAAGTGAGGAGGCCGATGGCCATTAGTGGGACATATACAACGTCTAATTGAGTACGCTGAAAAATCTCAAAAACTGAGTACAACGTGACGATTTTTACTGATAGGGCCCCATCGAAAGAATTTGCCACGGGCCCCAGATGGTATAGTTACGCCACTGGCTTAGGACAAAATAGAATAGAAGTATATTTTATGGAAATTGACTGTAATATACAAATTATTGTTGAAGAGTTCACGAAAAATCTTGTCAAAATACACGAAATCCTGTGTGAAGACGACTTATCGAACATTCAGGATTTCTGAAGTGATACTTCTTTAGGCGCGTTATGAAAAATTTATGAGAGTGAAATTTTACGATGCGCGCGCACCTGAGACACAAAGTTGTCAGTGTGATTATAGCGTGCGCGAGCGAGATGGGAATAAGACAATCTACAAGTAAAAAGAAATAGAATATGCGTGAAGTTAGCAGCTATGCCAAGAATTTTGAATGACCATAATGACATTTACCTTTTAAACAAATAAAGGAGTTTTAATTATTTTTTCAAAGAAATTTAGCAATGCTTTTTCACAGACCTATTGTTACTTAGTTAAAAGGTTATGAAACATACCAAGTTATTAAATTGAATGAATAATATAATAAAATAATAAATAATAATAATAATTGTTATTAATATTAATTAATAATTGAATAATATACTAAATATTAAATATTATTAAATTGTTTACGTTAAATATTAATTATATTTAAAAAAAATAAAGAAAGCCAAATAAGTATAACTTCTTACGCGCGTACATAAGTACACGCACCCTTTTTTTATTATGTTGGCGTAAGCTTAATTAATGGTAAGTTGTTAGTTAAATGAAGGAGCCAATGTAGTTGTAATGTAGCAATATTATGTTTAAGGTATAAAAACGTTTTTATTTGTCTCTGTGTACATATTTTTGTTTAGTTTTTTGTATAATTGTATTTTTTTAACTCTGGTTTATAAGGAATTTAAAATTTGTACTATGGCTCTTCAGGCACCAAGGTTTAACACCTTAGGGATTTTATGGTGTTTTCTGTATTTTTAGTTTATTTATATTAAGCAATAATAAATAAAAAACTAATTAACTTTGGTTGCTTGCATACAATTTTATCCCTTGTCAGGACCTCGCTTCATCCGCTTTCATGACATTCACCATGATCATGAGCTGTGGGTACTATTGACCTGTCCCTTGTCTGGTAGGTCCTGGGTTTGATCCAGGTACTTACGACAAGGCCAACCCGATCCGACCTCGTAATGCACAGTTTATCCTATTCGTACCAATTTTATACATATTATAAATAAGAGAAGACCAACGTAGCTATGGTTAGCACAAATTGCGTATAATCTATAGGTCTCTGGATTGCCTCTAGACGAAACGAGAACAGCCGATTGAAATACTAAAAATAAAATACAAGTGCGTGCGTACAAAGTACACATGTCAGAAGTGAAACTTCTTTGGCAAACTAATTTTTAAGTCTTGATTTTACAAATGTAAAACTTTAGATAGAGATATGTTAGGAATGTAATTATTGTCATTAAAATATTAATGTGTCGAAAATTATTACAAATTATAAATTTAATTTATTTCTTCGATAATAAAAACACATGGCATTTTAATTTACATAATTTTATAATTTCATAAAATTATCATAAACTCTCTTTACGAACCTTTAATTTTAAAAATAGAATTTCTATAACGTAATCGGTCTCAATCGCTCTCTCCCTTTTCTTCAACAAAAGCGCTGCACATCCTCGTGACATCCTTAAAAATTCATTCGCCTAAAGAAGTCGATAGAGAGGTCTAAAACAACAAAAACATTAATACTAATTAGCAACTGCTACTATATAAAGAACAATATAGATTAACAACCCAAACATTAAGATTTCCTTAATACCACAGATAACATCGCTGCTTCTTGCATTAAAAAGGTTTTATTTATCTTGAACAATTTGTTATTGCCGCTATGATTGCCTTCCGGTAGCCGTGTAATTCAATCTTCTGGTTTTTGAAGATTTATGAACGTCATTTTGTTCTACCGCCACTGATTAGCGATACAGGTTTGGAGTCTTACGTGAAATGCTATAATTAAATTCCTTTTATGTTACCGATCGAAAGGATCAGACGATATTTTTACTTAAAAAACAAAGTGCGTCATTACTACATTGAGGACAACGATTATTCTGTTTAGTATATATGTCACAGCCAACTAGCTTAATTAGCCGTTCAATTAACTGCCTAGCATATTAACTAAACGGCGCCGTTTAACTAGCGGCCTGAAAGATATTCAACGTTTGTTACAACATTTAATAAACCGGCAGCTTATGCTTAGGCAACTCGAACGATAGAGTCATTATTTGGCAGACATAAAAAAGATGAAACATATGACATTAAAAATACTTCTTTTAAAATTAAATTGCTTGAGTCAAATTCAATCAATCAATATTATTGTCACTACACTCTTCCATTGTACTTATTGTTTTTCATGAAACTTTGGAAAACATCATCAAAATTGTGGTTTGCCGACGCCATATTGACAGTTTAAAGAGTTTCGTTTCGAGTTTGAGAGTGGCAGAAAGTGGAATTTAATTTAAATTAACAGTCATCAGGCTGGGCAAGTAATGAAACGTCATCGAACCAAGTCATTTGCCTAGCTGTTTGATCAACTGGCTGAACATCTTTCAGGCTGCTAGTTGAACGGCTAATTTAGCTAGTTGGCTGCGACATATACACTATAAGCGGTTGAAGCATTTACTGTGTAACGCGTGTCCTGGGTTATATTTCCACAATGTGAGAAACGCAATAACTAGTGATTGAATATTAAGTCCTTTCTTCTCACGAACAATTGAAGTATTATGCTATTAATACTATTTAAAAGTTTCATATAGCTTTTAATTCTATATAATTAATATAAACATGCTTCCCTTATATTATTTTACAGTTTAATAATAATAATAGTCTTACAAAAAAAATTTTTTCATGTTTGTGGCTGGTGCGACTACGAACACCGATCGCGCGGTCTAATCTCGGCTTGATCAATGGACTTTCCTTGCGTATTTAATACTCGTACGGTGAAGGAAGCACGATGTTTTACATGGCAACCATCCTTATATCATAAAGCCGGCCGCGGCGGTGTGTACGGCACAGAATGCTGAACAACTATGAAGTATCAAGAACCAGTTATACAACCAAGACCGTTTAGTCTTAGTAGTCTGTAGCGTAAAAAGAAAAATCCATGTACAAACCTAGTGTAAATTATGTGTACATAAACCATAGACAAAATATCAGTGCAAAAATTCTCGACACAGTAACCCGTCGATGTGATCATACAGTGATCGCGTGAGATAGTTTCGCAGTACGAGGGTACAATAACGACTCCCGCGCACGTCTTGCCCTCACGACGCGTGTCCGTTACTTTATGTCGCTTTTTATTTTATTTACTCACGCATATGTTTATCTACGTACCGTTGAACTTAAGTGAAATTGTATTAATGTCTCACTTGTATTTATTAAGCTTTTAAATTTACTTTAACGATGAAACGAATGAATTAAAGTATCTTTCAAGATGTTTAGCACGAACTGCGATAGTTTCATCATACGATTGCGGAGTGCAGACAACCCAAAATGCCGTCAGCAGTTAACCCGCTAATGAGAAAGAGACTTCTAAGCCTCAACAGAACTAATCTCTAAATAATGATAGGGAAAATTACGGGTTACTGTCTCCTTAATAAACATCTCCTAGGCGCGACAGAAAGTCTCTTGTGCAGAGGCTATTTCAGCGCAGATGAATGAGTCACCCACGTAGTCCTAGAATACGTGGCTGTGGCTTCACGAGGTCGCTCCGTGAAGCCACTCCGTGCATAGCTCTCAGGAAACTTTTGAGCTTCTGGAAAGAGCTAAGCTTTTACGCAGAATGGACCAAATAGACGGCTCATTGTTCTAGTGGTCTAGTACCCCAGACTGCGAATCCATGGGTCCCGGGTTCGATCCCCGGCTGAGACAAACGTCGATGTGATGAGCATTTGGTGTTGTGCTTAGGTCTTGGGTGTTTAAATATGTATTTATATGTCTATCTATCTATAATATGTATGTATATCCGTTGCCTAGTACCCATAACAAAAGCTTCACCAGCTTAGCATGGGAATAGGTCAATTGGTGTGAATTGTCCAATCAAAAAAAAAAAGCGTCTAAGTGCGGAAATTGAGTCCACGCTACTACTACTACTACTACTACGAATCTTACCCATAAGGTGATAGATATTCAGAAACTATACATAGCGCGAACTATGCTTCTACTATGTCCAAATTCAACATATTTTTGTTGTTTCGTCTCAGTCAGCGTTTAGTCTAGACTCTGCATCTAACCCTAAGACGTGTGTTTTACCGTTAATACAATTTGTTATGTGTGTAGCCACTCATGGCCATGTGTAATATCTTTTCAGAATCCCTATTAAATGCGCCAAAACATGTAATACAGGATCACTTTTCGGTAGAGTATTTTTTTTTGACAGTGGAGTCCGAAGTAAACAAAAAGTTATGATTTGAGAAAATTTTTATATTGTGTAACTTAATATTATCTTTATGTTATATTATGCTATTGCATTTTATTATATTATGCTATTTATGATTATTGGGTGTATTCACCCAATAATCATAAATAGCATGTCTAACGCAAGGTCTCGTCAGTATCAATCTAGTGGATAATATGAAAAAGATATATTTTTTCGAATTTTAATAAGAATTAGTAAAAAAAAGTCAACTTTCTTATAAAAACGCAATGAGCACATAGACAAAAAGTCTATTGGTGCACAGCCGGAGATCGAACCGACCGCAGGGATGAGATTCGCACGCTGAAGCCACTAGGCCAACACTACTCTGAGTGACGTTACTGATACAAAATGCTAACTTAACAAATCATAGTGTTTAATTACTAGAAATTAATATCTCTACGCTGTCGGCGTTAATAGCTTCTTAATATATAATTAAAGTCTCGAAGGCTATTTAGTGAAATGCGATTAACACAGGTAAAATTTCTGATACACTTTCAAACGCAACCTGGTACAATCTGTGGCCAATTTATGGTTTAATTAAAGTAGTTTGACGGGTTGTGTGTAATCGTTTATTCCTAACTAAATACGGATAAACAGTTTTGCACGTTACGTAATAATATTTATGAAGAAAAATGATGAGAGTAAATTTTTACGATCGCGCGCACATCGTCATAAAAAACCGACAACCTGAAGTTAGCATAGTCAACATTTTAAAATAAGAAAAATGTTCGTTTCATCGTTGCTGTTCAAATAAATATGTCAATTGTCAATACGACATCAAGACTTTAATTGTTTTCGTTCGGAAAGTAAGCTTAATACAGCACTATGCTGATATTCAGAATTCAATCCCTTCTTCGCCGTGGTTTTTGAAGTGAAACTTCTTTATCGGGGTTGGAAAAAAATTTGTGTAACATTTTTTCGTTACGCGTCACATTTTTCGGTTACGCGTCACATGTTTCGGTTACGCGTCACATTTGACCGTTACGCGCGTCTTTTTCTTGTCCCTACCAGGGTTGATTCAAAGAGATTCTAAACCATTAATAACAAAAATGTATAATAACGATAACAATGTTACTAAAAATTCTATTACAATTTATGAAATTCTGCAATAATCTTAGTGGTAATAAGGTAAAATGAAATAATTGTATTATTTGTATTCAAGTCTGTGATATTAAAAGCCTTTTGTTAAACTTTATCTAATTTAACTTTATTTAACTAATTTCTGTAAAGTTGCATATAGATAATTTTTCGAAAAATAAGGTCATAAAGAAGTTTCACTTCTAACGTGTGTACACTGGTACACGCACATTTTTTTAAATATAAGTTTTTAAGCAAAAAGGTCACGTATATAATCTGCCGTCTTCGTATAGGGCACGCATGTACTCCCGTTCATCTAGCCAAAATTAAAATTAAAGACAGTTCTCTCTGTGAGTGTGGTACTCGTATGGAAGAGGGCTCGACAGACCATATATTTTTTAACTGTTCTTTAATTAATGACTCGTTATTTGACCATCTTTCTCCAGATTTCCCTCGTCCATGTAACCTTAACTCCCTACTTTCCCTCCCATCCAGCCCGATCGTCAAAATTTTAGGGAAATTTATTTCTGTTAATAAATTAAAGTTATAAATAAGATTCTCCCCTCCATACCTTGTAGTATAATGTTAACCTCTTGTATATATTATTAGATGTCGGTGTGTGTTGTCTTTATTGTGACGTCATTTTTGTTTTGGGTAACTCTGCTTAGATGAAATTCAATCTATCCTCACAAGACTTAGAACGCGACATTGGCGGAATTCTGATTTACACAGAAGTCGCCATTATAAATAAAGTGAAGTGAGGTAAGCTTAATACTTAGTACCCATATAGTTGGTAAAAACACAATTCTTTTATTGTTTTGAAATTGATTTTAGGCCATTTGGACAAGGCCAGAAACCGTACGTGTTTACATAATAAATGCTGGAATGACCGAATAATCATTGAAGCAATAAGTAACATCGGACGTGCCTGTAGATTCAAGGATAAATGAAATTGAATTTATAATAAATAAAAGATATGATTTGAGGTTAAAATTGGAAGCAAATTAGAATGAATTACAATGAAGCAATCAAATGATTGTTAGATATTGTCAAAAAGCTTTTTAAGCATGAATGTTTGCAAGACCTTCTTATAAGACACTTCATTATCATGTACATCGCATCAGCTGGATCCAAAGAGTGACGATTGAAAGAGTCGTTCATCGAATCGGGACTGGTAAAATGGACACGTTTTGCGTCATCATCGATACGAGTTGTCACAGCTTATAATGATGGGCAAAATTCAAAGCAGGAGACGGGCTGGTAGAATGGAATAGTCGTGGTTGCGGAACGTACGCGAGTGACCGGCATCACATCCGCTGAGGAGTTTAGACTAGCGGAAGATACCAGTCAATTCTTCACCTTCAGAAGATTTATTTTATTTTATTATTTTTATAAACCGTTTGTTAAAGATTTATCAAACTATTCAAGGGAAACGGTAGGAGAACTTATGTGAAAGGTAGATAGCTTATGTGAAACGTTGGTACTTTTAATACAGCGCCATCTGTTAGAATTGTATCAAATAATAAACAAATATTTGGAATAAAATAATATTGCGGGTATAAAAGGAGATGTAAGCTATCCTATCTTTTAAGTTAGAACAAACTGCACACGGTCTGCAAATTTGATTGAAATCAGTTTAAAGTAGTTTAGGAGCCCATAGCGGACAAACAACGTGACACGTAATTTATATATATTAAGATTGCTTGTTGAAAGCTAATTTCAAGAACTATTGGTTCGGAACAACGTGATGAAGAAGACAATGCCACAAATAATGTTACCAATAACAATATTTTGGTTTCATCTGATGTCTTTTGTAAATTTATAGCAATTTGCACCTTTTTCGGTAAAAAACTATTGCGGACACAGGACACTGTGTTTATATATATCCGAAATAGGTAACTATTTACATTTTGTTGAAAGAGACACCATATCTCTACGCTACGCATAGAGATCACAGCCGCATTGAATATGCTCTTCGCGCTCTTCTGCACCTGACGTATTGATTGTTCTGTTATATGTGCTGATTTCCTCACAATATTGTCCTTCATCATATGACCTTTTAAATGGACATGGATAGAAAAAATCTATGTGTCAGGGTTTGAACCCACAGTCTCAGGGTTGATAATATCCTTAACAAGGCTAACACTTCTCATGTTATGTTTATTCCCGGTAAAATGTGCAATTATTGTTTTGCAGAATTCACTATTTGCGAATTAATATTCTACAAAATAAAACTCAAATTAGGTTTCAATATAGCACTATTAGTTAAACACTTTGACCAATTACATTGTCCCGTTTAAAATTAAGCTGACACGAAAATGATTGGTTTGACATCGATCTTCAAGGTAACAAAGAACGCGGAACTTAATTCGACTTATTAATTTACGTAGGCATTTAAATTAGATTCCATCTAGGTCTTATAATAAGGCGGTGTCTGACACCGTTTATTATACCGTTTAGTAATCATAATTTAATAGGAAACTAGTAGGAAAAGGCACTTCTTTAAATTAATTACAGACAAAATCGTTAAGGAGGAGGCCAACTCCAAAGGTACGATTTCTAAAACTGTAAAATAATTAACATGTTTTTTTACATTTGTAGTAGCCGCGCACCATGATGGAACCAGCTACCAACTGAAATATTTCCGAACCTATACTACTTAGGGTCCTTCAAGAAAAGAGCGTACCAATTCTTAAAAGGCTTGCAATGCAGTTGCGAGCCTTCTGGCAGTGTAAGTATCTATGGGTGGCACTAAAATCATGAAAACCGTTGGCTTCCTGTTCTATAAAAAAGTATAAATAAAATAAAATAATGAAACAAAGCGAAAGTAACTATATAAATTGACAAAAATGTTAAAAAAAAATTATTATTTAAGCTACATTATTAAATGTCTTCTAAATCATTTATTTGTATGTTATTTTGTTTATATTTATAAATCGTGTACGATTTTATTAGTTTATAAACAACTGTGCTCAATTTAAAATGCCATGAAATAATTACTATTTTTGCTTAAGAACAAACCTAACCTCTATATATAAATAGCTTTACATAAATAATAAACAATGCATTTATGCTTCGGTGTAATAAGAGGCTTCCTTGAAGTCACCTTGAATGATAAAAACTAGAGCTGTTCCAAAACTGTCCAGTAAGTATTAGTCAACAGAAAAGTTCTTAAAAAATGTTTTGATTCGTTTAAAAACAAGATGAAAAGTACTTTAATTAATCAGTTCTTAAATCTAATTCATGATCATTTGTAATAGGCAACTAGGTGATCAGTTCGAGTGGAGCGACTGTTAAATACGCACATAGAAAGAAAGTACATTGGTGCACAGCCGGGGATGGAATCTACGGAAAGTGCTTAAAATACCAAAAATATTAATAGGAATGTGAATTTGGTGTAAAGTTCCCCAGACCAGTTTGATTAATACCATCCGTATCACCTCAACGTCCGTCGTTCCACAACTAAGCGATTCTTATGCAGATTTTGCCGCGCATTACCACTATGTGGAACCAGTTACTGCTGAAGTATTTCCAAACCAATTCGACTTAGGGTCCTTCGAGAAAAGAGCGTACTAATTCTTAAAAGGCCGGCAACGCACTCGCGAGCCCTCTGGCATTGAGTGTCCACGGGCGGCGGTATCGCTTAACATCGGGTGAGCATCCTGCCCGTTTGCCCCAAGTTCTATAAAAAAAGACCGGACTGCGGCTTTTCTATTGAGAATCTATCTACGAAAATTATTGCACAGAACAGTGCAGAAAAAAAGAACAATAAAAACAATAACTAACCTTAAAATATAATAACTAAAATATATTATTAAAAGGAGTCCCTTTAGGCAAGGTTCCGAAGATACTGGCAGCGTTCCCCCTTTGAATAGCTAGACTAATTCTTTGTCCGATGTAGCTGCCAGCTCTTCGGTCTCCTATTTTATTATTGCCTATTAACCTTTCTAGAACTTTGTCTATACCTCTTACAAAAACCAAAATACAGATAATTATATTTGAACTGTTGCCGCAACATAAAATCTTAATTAACCCAAAATAAAAGTGTATTGCGAAAAGAAATTTATCGGAGGTGCACAGTCATTGCAGAGTAATTTAAATCATCTGTCTTTGTCCGGACCGAGATCACTATCAGACTTACGTAAAACTTGATCGCGTATTACATTTGGTGTGTGTAATATATTTTATAGACCTTTGGTACTTAGAGTTTGAAATATAAAAAATAAATCAGTGGCGCTACAACCTTTTTATGTTTGGGTCTCAGATTTCTGTTTCATGATCATTTGTCAATCTAATAGGTAAGTAGGCAATTAAGGTTTACAATAAATTACCAAAAGAATTAAAAGATCTTCCGACTAGAGTCTTTAAAAAGCGAGTTGGTGTATTACTTTTGGAAAAAGTTACTATTCAATAAATTATTATTTGCGTTAGACACTGTAGTTGATATAAATAAAGAATAATATGATATGTACGATACAAATAATATAAGAATTGACTCTGCCTAATAAGTAATAATGTAAAATGTAAAATTCCTTAAGACAAATTTGCGCGCCATTGTGTGTGGCAGAATATGCGAACGATTGTACCATCTTATAGATCTTTGTACCATATATTAGCATTAAATAAATTATTATTTTTAGGTGATCAGCCTCCTATGCGTCACATACAGGCCGATTTGTTCACGATGTATTCCTTCACCGAGCGATTGTTAAGTGCACATTGAAAGAAAGTCCATTGATGCACAGCTGGGGATCGAACCTATGATCTCAGGGATGAGAGTCGCACGCTGTATCCACTAGGCCAACACTGCTCTGCCAAATATGGAATATAGAAGGCCATAATATGCTGCGGTTTTATTATACCGTTTTGTTATCAGCTAATTAAAGCTGTCGAAAAGCCGCTCTAAACATAGTCGGGAATCATTAAATTTGTTTGGAATTTATTAATGAGCTAATGTGAATTGATTGATACACGCGTTTCTATATTACTTACAAATGATTTGTACATTTCGGTACGATTATAATCTTATCTTTAGATCTAATAATCAATAGTTTAAATAATTCATTCAACTGTATAATAGAGCAGGTTACTAAAGGAACAGAAACCTAAAGCTAAAGTAAAGTTGCTAATAACTTAATGACAATAAAAAAAAAATTCCCGGATTGAAGTTATGTATTTACAATTATTTTTCATAATTTCAAATTTAACCGACGTTTCGCGTGCTTTGCGTGCGTGGTCACGGTGACTGAAGACAAAAGTTGTTGAATGTCAAAAAGTATCACAGCTGTAGAAAAAGTTGTATTATCTGTATTTGTTTCCCCGGAGTTGGTATCGACTAAAAGATGGAGGGTTTTGGTAGAAATGGCTCACGGTGTCCTCTATTTTCGCGGATTGTTTATCTTGAGATTTTAATTTGGATATTATGACAGTGACAAAATTATAAAGATGACCCAGAGATGTTAAGCGTTTTGTGAATAAAATTTTTTCAGCTTTAATCATAGCATCTTTTTTTATGACGGGTCAAACCGGTAGAAGGCTCATCATAGTGTAACGGATAACCGCTGCTCATAGACACATTGCCAGAGGGCTTACAAGTTGCCGGCCTTTAAAGAATTGCTACGCTCTTGGTGAAATCTTGTCAGGTTCCCTGTTTCAATGCCACCATTACATTTGGATACAATACAGTTTGACAGTTTCAAGATTTGTTGCTTTACTGGTGTGAGAGAGATTAGTATCCAAGATATATTGCATTTATATAATTTAATTATAATCTTAATATATATAAATTACGTGTCACGTTTTTTGTCCGCTATGGACTCCTAAACTACTGAACCGATTTCAATCAAATTTGCACACCGTGTGCAGTTTGATCTAACTTAAAAGATAGGATAGCTTACATCTCAATTTATACCCGCAATATTATTTTATTGCAAAATATTTGTTTATTATTTGATAGTCACAATTCTAACAGATGGCGCTGTGTTGAACGTTTCACATAAGCTACAATTTAATGTCATAACCACCAATAAAGCATGGTGGTCCCCATGACTGGTGTTCTTCTACCGTTTCCCTTGAATAGTTTGCTACTATGTAATATAACAAAAACCTTAGCCACAGCAACGCTTGGCCGGTCTGCTAGTATATATATGTAACAATAGATTCCGACAGCGATTTAGGTAATGACTTTTTGTTCCGCGATCCGCAGGCAACATCAGCGCTGTGGGTATTGGATGAACAAACTGGAACTTGCATACAAAAGTTAGGGATCGGTATCCCTGTCGCTTTTGGGAGCTAGAGAGTAAGGGCCCTGGTTAGGTCAAGTATAACCTTTGACTAGGGCTTCTTCAATAGTATTATTCAGGTTGCAGTATTAATTAGTTATAAGTTCAACAGTACAATCTCGCATCCTTACATTCTTCGGACACGTATCTGATCGTGGTGATCAGTCCATAGAACGCCTTATCGTCCACGAGAAGGTGGAAGGCACTTGACCGCGCGAAAGGTCACCTACGCGTTGGACTGAACAAATCAAGTCTGCCGTAGGAGATACACTCAATCAGTGCAGCAGGATGACCTCTAATAGGCAACGATGGCGACGTGAAGCGCATCGCATCTGCCCCTTCTATCACCACTACTTCATAGCGATTACGACCGCTCTGTCAAGAGTGTACTGGATAGGAAGAAGGAAGATTAATTAGTTATACATTAATAAGTACATCCTAATAGCGTCAACACGTCGCTCCCTAGATCGCCACGTGTGTGGGGCAAATCGTACCTGTAGATTTGAGTATCCCCACCACCATTGTCCCGAAATCGCCACTGGTTTTAGGGAGTGTGTAAACGCTTTTACGGACAACTTTCAATACAACTTCTTACAACAACACCCTCGCTGTCAACAACCATTCTCCCAAGTCTCTTAATCCAGGTTACTCTTATCTGTGATACAATAAAGCTTGAAGATCTTCCGTTAAAACCTTTCATCCTAACAAATGAAAGGCCATTAACGACATCCAATTAGCGAAGAAATATTAAGGACCATAAATAACAGAGGTGCGTATTAAATAAATGCATTTAATGCGCAGCCAAATTGGACCATATGATTAATGCCACTATATTTTATTCCATTAGCATGAATTAATTTTTAACTACTGTTATATGACATTATTGGACGTTATGTCGAATAAATTTTTTATTAACAAGTTACGCTTATGATGAGCTGGTTATTTATTTATTTTCAAAAGCTTGCCAACGCTCGGCACACTGATACTGGTAAATGATAAATAAAATACAAGATTTAATGTGACAAGCACATATATTACACACATATGCACATATATTAGAATGCTCTAGCTATCTGTGAGTTATAAGCGGTGTACCTATAGTGTGTTTCAATAGTATTAAACTATACGAAATACGAAGATACGTGAACACTGATCAGTGTTATACGTACATGAACAGTGTGGATTAAAAGAGGGCGTAGTGACAAGGATACGAAAGGGATTAGCTGGGCTTAGGTGGTGTTTTTTTTAATTCGAAGCGGCTTTTGTGTTTTGGATGAGCTTATAGGCTAAACAATAATGTTACACAGAAGGAAAAGTCGTAAGGAAGAAGTGGCTATTTAATATTTGATTCGTTCCTTGCATCTTTGTAGCTTGTACTTGCTTAGGTGGTTTGGACATGTAGAAAGGATGATTGAGATGCGGTTAACAAGCACGATATACAAGGCAATTGTGGATGGTGAAGTCGAATTGGAAAAGCCTTGTCCAAACATAACATAACATAACATAACATAACATAACATAACATAACATAACATAACATAACATAACATAACATAACATAACATAACATAACATAACATAACATAACATAACATAACATAACATAACATAACATAACATAACATAACATAACATAACATAACATAAAATAACATAACATAACATAACATAACATAACATAACATAACATAACATAACATAACATAACATAACATAACATAACATAACATAACATAACATAACATAACATAACATAACATAACATAACATAACATAACCATAATCGACAAGCATGCTTGGTGAATGTAATGTGTATGAATGGATGCAAGTGGCCTTAACGCTAACAAGTTATATTTTCCATTTTTTAATAATAGGAGGATTTTTAAAGATTTTCTTATTTAATTTAAAAAAAATAATGAAGTTTTCAGATGTATTTATTGTAGGTTCCCGATTTTCAAAAACGCCAGGTCGGGACAACTAATTCCTGGTTAGGTCTGGGCCTAATTTTCACAAGCACAATATCATGTCAAATATATATATTTAATGCTTAAGGAGTCGAAAATTCAACACTTTAAGATAATTAAGAACATCCATTAACACATCATTCTCACGATGTAATATACCAGCGATAAACCCACTTGCATCTCTGTGCCATCCGGTTTGCAATTACAAAGAGCTCGAATTAAAGTATTATCGGTCAATCGTCCCATACATTTAAAGCATATTAATCACTGTGGGAAACCACTCCTATGTAATTTATAACCCACGCTTAAACGCTGATCAATGTTTAATTCAGGAAAAATTCCGTAAGCGATCGCAAGCCACGGAATTTCGAGATAAACAATTCTAATTTTTCAAATTTCGCATTGACGTCTCTTGCCCAGACTTTATTTTTAAAAGGCTGGCTGCGCGCTTACGAGCCTTCTGGCCGTGCGAGTGTACATGGGCGGCGTATCACTTAACATTAGATGAGACTCCTGCACGTTTGCCCACTGTAATATAAAAAAAGAAAAATAAATTTTAAAGTTAAGCTAACTGACGTAAGAAAGAAAATAACTGACCATTCATTTATTTATGTAATCATATTTGAAAAAAAGAATGTTTTACGAAAATTATTATATTTTTTTTCAAGGACCGCGTATAGAGTCTAGGCGTGTAATATTAAATATAACAAATGTATTCTTTGATTGTATAAAGATTTATTAAAGAATACTGTATAAATAATCGTTGAAAAAAACTTAATTTGAAATTTAGTATTTTTTGTTGAAACATTCAGTTTAATTTTATTGTTTGACAGCGTACCTCGAAAATAAATGATTTAATTTTAAAATTAATTATTGTATACTCAGGAAAAATATAGTATGTAAAACAAGAAGAATGATTTGCCGAAGAAAATTTTTTTTGGCCTAAATTTATAATTTATATAATTAACCGTAATTTCAAAACTGTACTTAATCCAAAAAGATTTATAACCTGCATTCGAAATCATAGCCAATAATTCGAAATGACCATCGAATATATTCCGAGCATAGACAATAACTGACCGCAGTCGTAAAGGGCATCGTGAATTAAACTAATGTTCAATAGAGAATAAAGGAGTTGTTGGTTATCTGTGGAATTCGGTTCAGTGTGACTCAGTGCGGCCACACCTGACGACAACAATTGTCAAATACCAAAACTTAGTTGGGAAAGGTATAGTTCATCTATATTAACGTCATTTATTGATTTCAGTACGTAACTTGTACTTGTATGGGTAAGTGTGATTTTCAGCGTTGATAAATGAATGATACTTTTGTAAATTCAAAGGATTCCATCTACCTAGTTATTATTAGATCCAAATATAAAATACTTAAGGCTGTTATAGCCTACCCTTAGTGCTAAGTATACCGCATATATTTCTTTTTTGTTTTGTTTTAGTGAGAAAGACAATATGTTTTAGATAGAAAGTGTATGCACATCATTCTTCTTAGAGTAAAAACCAAAGTCGAAACTTAGTAAAAACGTATTGGATTTGATATATGAGTAATGATAAGCTAGCGTTAACCTATGTCAAAAATATATTTAATTTTCACATAGATCCTTTCTGAATTTTACCCTTAAAGAGTAACATTCTAGAATATCAATAAAATTTAATTGGCCTAAAGGTGTAGAGACCAGGCCATAAACTCAAAAAAAAATTTAGTTTCCAGATCTGTGAAACCATTTTCAGTATGAAGTTTGACATTGCTCAACTTGTGAATTAAGATACGAATACAAAGAATAAAGTCTCGGAATCTGAGAATTTGACCTTAAAATCGACGATGTGAGCTGGGCGTAGGAAGAACTCGCTGCCTGTAAGACCTATTAAATGATATGCCATGATGTAGCGTCACTAGATCGTTATCAACGAAGAAATGAAATTTTTTGAAACTATAAACGTGGTATATAAGGCACTTTTTCGTAAATTCAAAGCATTCGATTTACCTAGTTTTTATTAGAGTCTGTTATATAATACTTTAGGCTGTTCAAGTTTCCGAAAAGTTATTAAAAGCCTAACAATGCAGAGAAAAAAACGATTCACCAAGATTTTTTGTCTTGTCACAATCGAAAGTTATGAAATTCACGTGCTGCGGTTCGATTGAAATAGAGCATAGAGTAGGCCATGGTGTAATGTAATAAGGTAGTATGACAAATAGCTAACTGGAACTGTTTTTCTAAGAAAACGGAGGTTCCCACTACAGACTGAGATTTAGAGAAGTTTTTGTAAGACTGTCGAAGTACGTCTATGGTCTTGGTTTCTAATCTTTTTAGTTATCTTGATGATTAGAAAGGAGGACTTTTTTTAGTTGGCCCCTAACATATAGTACGTCACACGTTAATGGGGAGGGAGGGTATCACCGAAGTGTGACATCGTGTGACAAGGGGCATGTGGGGGTCAATACTTTTGTGACGTCACATGTTAAAATTTAAAATACTAAAACGCAAAGTTTGGATGTGAATTAAAAATTTAAAAAATTTAAAAAAAATAATTTCTCATGCAACGTCATTTAACTTCTAGAGCGACGTTGTAATGCAAGTGAGACACTCAAATTCACGAGAATTTTGAATGGTAAGGGTTTCAAGATAAATTTAAAAAATGTGTGACGTCACATCGGGGGGGTTATAAAAATGTGACAACCTGTGACAAGGACGGGGGGAGGGGTTCAAAAGTCCTAAAATTCGTGTGACGTACTTTATGGATGGCCCCTTATATGCAAACTGCAAGGTTTTAAGGTATAACCAATATAATAAAATTATATAATAATATTCTTTACTATCTGTATTTGGCGCCAGATTCGTATCTTAGTTTCGCTAAACTAAGCTATACATATTTGAAAATGGATGTCAGAACCTTAGGAAGACAACAACGATGCTATGTTGTTTATAATTACCGGTCCGTCTCTCTCTGTTCGCACATTATAAATAAGCATAACGTCCAAAATCACTTGTAATTTTCAAATTTGCGGTCGCAGTAGGAAAGTAACTAATAAATATTTTGACGATGATTTAAAAAACGAATATCACTCAAGTAATAGGGGGCTTAGACAAGATGCCTTAACAGTAGTGTATGTAGGAAGTCGAAAAATAATTTGTATGAAAATTTGTCGACACGAACTGTCATTTTCATACAAATTTAGACTTTCTACATACACTACTGTTAAGGCATCTTGTCTAAGCTCCCAGACCATATTTAATTCTACCATAAAAAGTACTATCAAAATTGCGTAGCTGTCATTATTACCAAACAATCAAAATTTCACATTCCATGTTTACTGAACGAAATGAGTTTTGCGGTCAAACAATTGACATTCGCTACTGGATCATTTCACAGCGCATTAGTTGGTTTCGTAATTCGTTGTACGCTTATTTTAGGGCGATCGATAAACCACAGATACTAAATGACAACACTTTGTTGTTTTAAGAAAATATAGAGCATTAAGAGCATTGTCTTTTGTGATTGTGGTGAGAGCATTGACAGTTGACATCATTGTTTAAAAGGCAAATAGTGATAACCTAGTTCTGTCACTAACTGTTATGGTTATATAATCTTTATTTCTGCTACTTTTTAAGATAGAAACGTTTGTACTATATTATTTATTATATTTGTTTATACCGACTATTTATACAACACACAACAAAGATAACAAGATTTTTTTTTAATTTCTTCAATTATTCACGAATAAACAACAACAATGAATGATATATAGACATATAGTATACACAAAGAACACACAAATCTATTTAACCTTAAAAATACAAAAAAAAATTGAGCTTAAAGACAAAATCACCTGTGTTTATATGAATCAAATATAATCTGAACAGCTATATTTTACACTGCAAAACGTATTTGCTTCTACGAAAAACTTAATTTCGAATAATTCAAACGCCAACTCGAATAATACAAAATTGCAGTGCAATAGACAATGTAATTCTCAACATCGGACCACGATTCAGCAAATTAAATCTAAAATTCCTCCGTTGCCCTTTGACCTTTGAGATCTCAATTACAGCTTTAATTAATTAGAGTATTCGATAGTTTAATTAAGACATGTTGCGCCTACGCTAGGTATATCGATGATTTATACTGGAATCCTGAATCATAGACAATTAAATGAAGCAAATAGATGAGTAAGTAAGCGCCTATTCTAACGGTAATAGTTCTTTATCTCAATTATATTACTTTAATTTGATACTTTTGTACAACTTTAAATCTTTCTTTTTAATAAACCATAGGATAAGTGATATTCTATGGTTTATGCTGCGCGGTAGTTGTTTTTAAGGTCAAAATTCGAAAGGTCTATGGATATACAATGCTCTATGGTGTATGCTCGTTATTACATTTTGGCGGGAACTTCATTGGGTGCATTAACGGGTGACAATTCTAAAACTACTATGTGGTTTTAAAAGTTTAAACGTATTTTAAATTACTCCGTTTTGGTGTGTTCACATTTTTATGATGAATACTTGAGTTTAAGTAACGGCTATTATTGTTCTATTAAATAAGTAAGTAGAAATATGCGATCTGAGATATATTAAAAAAGATATTTATTTAGTTCACATTTAAGATACATACGAAATATATGACAAAATAGAACTTTGAAATGAGTTAGATTTATGATGTAGTACTGAAATGTGTTTATCGTCATTAAAATATATTTGTTGTGTATGCAGTCTCAAATGGATTAAAAGCTATATTTTAAATTTATTATTTGTTTTTAAGACAAACCTATGCAAGACCAATTAATAACTAAATACAATGTGTCTATTAAAGTATTTCATATATTTTTTGTTCAAAAAAATATGTTCAACATGACTTATACAAATAAAGCTTGCATACCGACGCAACAAGATATAATTAATGTTTCTAAAACAAAACACTAACAAGGGTCACTATTAAGCCTTGACATTTAGCTTATGATGAATTACTTTTTCAACTTTTATCCAATGTCCTCGGCTTCTGTTGCGAAGTTGGAGTGCTTGGGACACGCGACCACAATAATAAAATAAATAATACGTGTGAGAGTAGTGGCGGGTTTATTTGACTTTGACGTTGTTAATGTATCATCTCTGTGACAGATAATGACAATGGCAGCTGACAGTTACGCTACTGCTCCGATATATAATATAAGGGAAGGTAAATCACATGTTGGGGGCCTCATAGCCTAGCGGTCTTATTAAGAGGCAGCTAGGTGAGGGGTACCGGGATCGATTCCCGGTTCGAGGGAAAGTTTTAATTTAATTTAAATTTGTTCTCGGCCTTTGGGAGGGTTGTGCGGTACCGGGAGAGTGCCTAAACAGTACATGGAGGACACGGTCGAATTTCTAAAGACAAGCACGAATTATAAAAAATCTTATACTTGACGCTGGCTAATGCACAAATCGTGCCAGAGCAATTAAAAAAAAATCACATGTCTCTTTAACACAACTGATGTATCCTAATACGGTCCCCCAACCCACTCTTTTAAACTGAACATATGCTGTGTTGGAAAGTCTTTACTTTAGAACCAAAAAATCTTTCATTCAAGTGTGTCACACACTAGGAGCTTTTACTATTCTTTGGGGGCCTACATTTGAAGGCTTTTGATGAAGATGTAGTTATATAAAATATCATATTTCTTATAGTTTCTTTATTTTAATTTAACATATATATATATATATAATCATTAATTGTTTTATACTGTAGTAATTAAATGTTTTGAAGTACGTTTATATGAACCACGGAAGAGTATCTGGTCACCTACAACATAGGGATGTCCCCAGTGTTGGGCGGATCCAAGCCCTGGATTTCAGGGTGTCTCTCGATAAAAGGGAGGTACTGCTATTCCATAGCCCGAGGATGTGTCCTTCTTCATGGTAGCATTGGTGGTTGAAGGCGTTAGGGTTCCGGTGGCCTGTATGAAGTATCTTGGTCTTGTTCTTTATGGTCGCTGGAATTTCGGGAGACTTGTGAGGGCGGCAGGAGCACTTGGCAAACTGCGAAAAAGTATCACAGAAATACAGGGAGTACCTGGTTTCATTACTAGTTGGAATGTGTATATTGATATATCTAATAAGATTACGGAATCTATTATCCAAAATCTGTTTGTATATGTCATTCTTAAGTAAACAACAAAGTACGTTACTCAGAAGTATATACGTTTGAATCAATATAGAGAAGGAAAATAGTCTAGAATGGAATACGAAAGATCCGTTGATTTACTCACCTTGCGGAATCTCTCTTATCTTGAAGAATTCGATAAAATCTAACGCCAAACAATTAACGCGGATCAATAGTACACGTCATTTCCCGAGATTGTATCTTGCACAGCCATTATTCTGCTAGGAGAGACTAATGGACCACTACAGTAATAACTCAGCTCGGCTCATTGTACGAGAATCGCATTCTAGCACTATCGGTGCTTCTGTGACAAATTTATTAAAGTCATGCTGATTATCGGACTGATAATTAAAATTAGATTCAAATCGTATTTTCTAATACGCATCACCAATGCTGCTTTCAGATATAAATCTATAAATCCCAAATAACTATTAAATATTTAATTTATTTGATTTAAATAGCAGTGTTAAATAGTGACTTCATACAACTCTCAACTCTGATCGTGGGTTCAATCCCGGCTGTGCACCATTGAAAATGAAATGAAAATGAAAATGTTTGAAAATGAAAATGTTTATTTGTATCTCAAATTTTACATTAAATACATGAGTTGAGACAGCCCCCGTAAGTAGTCAGAGACACTTGTGTTGGGGTTGACTCGCTACTTCCCTTATTTATACATTTTACCATTGGGCTTTCTGTATACATTAAATGCCCTCAGATAATACGTCGCTAATTCGGTGAAGGAAAACATCGTTAGAAAACCGACTAAGACCCAAAAAGTCGACTGTCAAGCACTAAAGAAGGACCTACTTGTTTTTTAGAAAAAAAAATGATCAAATACAGATATAGGAAGTGAGATCCAGGCCTGCAAGTTTGATAGGGCCATTTTTTTATAGGTGGCTAACCTTTTATTATAACTAGCTATATAATTATAATAATACACAATAAAAGATTAAAGAGTTATGAAAAAGTTTAAACTTACTATAAATTACAAACAAATCATACCATATATGTAACTAGTTCTTCGACTAATATTATACTTATAGTTGGTACGTTTCCATTTACGTCTCGTAATGGTAACGAAAAAAGTAATTATTTATTTATTATTCTATTTCGGCCTTTGTAGATACTTTCGATCGCGACTTCTCAGAAAGAATACCAAGCTTGTTCTGTACAAAACTCTGCTGCGACCTGTTTCACTTATGGTTCTGAAACCTGGCCCCTGAGCAAGATTTTCAAGCGGAAGATTCTCTAAAGAATCTTTGGTCCGACGACAGTGTTTGCCGTATTCGCTACAATGAAGAACTTTATAAAATCCTTGATGACGTCAACATCGTCCAATTCATAAGCAACAAGCGCAATTGGTTGGGACATGTGCACCGAATGCCGCACGACAGAACTCCAAGGTTTTTACCGAACTCACAACCGGGTGGCAAGAGAAAACCCGGTAGACCGAGGTTGCGTTGGTGGGATGTAGTTGTTAAGGACCTCGAAACAATAGGGGTTCGAAGTTCGACGCGGGACACACTGGATAGATTGCGATGATGAAGTGTACTTGAGGAGTCTAAGGCCCACAACGGGCTGTATATTGATGATGATGATTGCTCATTAATAATGTATTTTATGAGAGTTTAAAAAAGATACTACACTATGTGTTGATAGCGATATAATCTGAAGGTATACGGGACGATATATGCATGTTACGAAAATAATTAGTATGAAACTGAGGATTTTGAAAGAATTGTCTTTGCCCTGTTATTTATAAAGGATATTAATTTTAAATTGTCTCTGCTTATTCCTTTTAATTTCAATATTATTAAAGATGACTGTTAAACTCAGCATGTAGCTAAGAAATAAAAATAAATAATGAACTTTAAATAGTGGTCATGCTTATTAAAAACGAGTTGAAAGGGTAACGATAAGGTTTGTAATATAAGCAATTTGTAGCTTATTATGTTATTATGTTGACTCATTTAGTACACTCAATACTCAATTTATTAAAGAACGCTTCGGCCTCAACCCAATTACAAGTATGAAACATCTTATTATCCTTATTTATGTCTACAAAGAGAATACTTTGATCCTTGAAACATGCCTTAGAAGTACCAATACACAGTATGATTCCTAATTATTTAGGCATCATAAATAATTAGGAATCATATAATAATATATTTTGTTTTTGGACCCTTGGTCCGTGGGGTCCTAGCGCTTTAAGGCTTTTTAAAGAAATTTCAAAAAGGTTAGTCGACATCACAGGAGACCGAAGATCTGGCAGCTACCTCGGACAAAGAATTAGTCTAGCTATTCAAAGGGGGAACGCTACCAGCATCTTCGGAACCTTGCCTAAAGGGACGCCTTTTAATGATATATTTTAGTTTATGTTAAGTTTAGTTATTTATTTCAATGTATATTATTTTAGTTATTATATTTTAAGGTTAGTTATTGTTTTTATTATTTTTTGTGCATTTGTGTGTTGGAATTAATTTAGGCATATCATTCATATATAAACTCGCGTTTATGTAAATTAAAATGTATGAATCTGGTCTCATAAAAATACTGTTTCTTGTTAGTTTTTCTCGTTCGTTCGTGCCCTTGAACTGACAGAGATAATTTCACGTAAGTTACCTACATACAAATTTATTGTAACTTTTTGATGTTGTTTCATGAAACAAAATTTAAATGAATTATTTAGTTAATAGGGTGTCGTATGCTTACTATTATTATGAGTTTTTAAGATTGTAGGACCTTTGATAATAAATAATGATTTCTCTTCGAATTAATTTTATTTATATGAAGTTTTTCGACCACATAAAGCTAAAATATAGATAGTAATCAGACATCCTAAAAAAATAAATAGCTTGGATAAGAAGATGCGTCAAAGAAGCTAATTACGAAGGTAATTTTTTGTTTTAAACAACTTTTAAAAACTTATAACTTGCAAACGAAACGCGTACTAAGAATTTTTAAAGGCGCAGACTTGCCCTCATTGCGCAGACCTCACCTTCCTCATTTTATTGGTGTACTTGAAAATAACAACATCGTCACGTTACTGAGAAGTCAGTTTTGTGACCACAAGGTCAAACCGGGCCAGCGATTATTGAACAGCATATTTTTTCGCACAGTCATAAAGTGTACTCTAAGATTGGTACAAAAGCTGTTCAAACATTGTTTATTTTGGAATCTTGGTAGCCTGGTTTCGAATGGGTTGATATTTTTTTTTAGAATTTAGAATAAGTATTTACAATTAGCTTAACCTACGTAGTAATATAGTAATAATTTTTTCGAGATGACTTAAATAAACGAGTGGAGCATGACGTACAGACCCGAGCGGTAACGCAAGTCTGGCTCTGTACATCAAGAGCAAACAACGTATACGGCGAGAGAACGTTGAGGTATTTGCTACCGCGGCTAGTAAATGGTCTACCAAATCACATATTAGATTGCCTAACGCCAACCAATATAAACAGCAAATTAAAAAACTACTTTTATATGCATTTGTCGCGCTCCTAAACAAGACTGTTATGGTTACATCAATATAAACCACAGCGGTTTGCTAATGTAACTTGTTATGATTGTATTATATTTTTTTTGTAAAATAAAGAAATTAAAAAAAAAAAATATATATAATAATTTATAAATAGAAAATAGTGCGTGGAGTCCCTGCGTGCCGAAAAAGTGAAACTTCGTAATGTGGAAATGAAAATAGGAAGGGGTAGAAATTGATTTTTAGTGAAACTAACGCACTAGTGCTTTCATACCACCTCCATGGTAGCGTTAAACGTTTCATCAATCTTGTTGGAATTTTCATTACAGGTGTCAATACAAGAAAACTAAAATGCATTCAAAATGTTTGACCCATCTGGCAGTGTACCTTTAATGATATCAAAACTAGTAAAACTTTAAAAAATACTATGTACTTTAGAAATAATTTCACCGGAGATTTGTTTCGTTTCGCTGAAGATCAAAACCAGTTACCTCCCAGTTATTTTCCATCCATCCTCCATTTCCATTAAGGACAACGTGTTGTTTATTAGCACTTCAAATAAATATTATAGTATACAATTTATGTAAGATGTAGAGAGAGATACAACTTCTAAGAATCATGCACCGAAACAAAATGCATTAACATTTTAAAATGATATATTAACGTATATTATCGTAATTAGCAGCATTTAAAAATGTCTAGATAGAGTTGACATTTTAAATAGCCTTGAGAACAAGGAAGGTAATTGAAAAGATTTTTAGAACACAGTCTAGATTCTAGGGTATAAAAATATTGTGAATTATGAAAAATTGAAATGTTAGTTTATTTAATTAGAAAAAATATTAACTACATAAATAACGAAATCATACATAATGTGTTTTCTATACTTTTTTCTTAACTAAAAAAATAACTAGCCTTTATTTAATTCAAATTCCCTTCGGTCTCCTGTGATGTCGACTAAACTTTTTGCTATTTCCTTAAAAAGCCTTATAGCGCTAGGACCACAAGGTTCCGGTCTCTTGCCATCGTCTCTTGCAATTTCAGTCGGCTCAAGTAGACTTGGCACGTTCACGGTGGCAAGGGACCGGCGTATGATATCGTTAAGAGCGGCATGTCTCGAGCAACTCCGTGATGTCCTAGCTTGTCGACATCACTGCCACAGGGACAATTATGAGAAGCTCAGAGCGGAACCTCAAGCCGTAGACAGGTCGCGATTCGTGCGTACCCACGGCCAAAAGCCTAGCACGCGCCGAAATGAAATGAAGCCGAAAAAATTGAATACCACGTCAAATACATAACCTTTTATTTAAAGACTCTGAAAAGTCTGAAGAAGAAGAAAGAAAAATCTGTCAAGTCCAGAGTCTGAAGAAACGAAAAAAAATTAATGGCCCGCCTAAACAGCAACTCTTTTCTTAAAGGGATGTGACCTTTTCCCCTAATTTGGCCTCCTAACCCCCTACACCACCATCTCGCGTGCCTGTAGCGTGCGGTCCAGTGACCGAGCAGTAGGCACCTTTCAAATAAAGCCGACAATTTGTAATTTAAAATAAATTCTAGTGCAATTAATATATTTATGCAATTGTAGCCTATTCGAGATTCTAATTAAAAAGTGAAATGTTTCAAAAGTAATAACTTATTTCGGTAGCTTAGTTCTGAAATAATTGGATTGTTTTGTTTAAAAGGCATATGTATTTTGTATAGTCATGTCATTGTATTTCAGTGATTTCTAAATTGCGCCACAAAACGGTTGCGAATTTCAATACGCGTAAATTAATTGAATTTTTTTTTTAAACACCAAAATCTTAAACACCAAAAGTTTTTGACTGAAGTTTTTACATACATAAAATAACCAAAGATATATTGCAGATCAATGCAACACAAAATACTTTCTGAAAATAAATTACACATATAAGTTATATATGCGTGTATATAAGTAATCATTACATTAAGATCAAAACTAAAATTACATACTATCACATATATTAAAGATACAATGGTTATCCTTTTCTTAAGCAATTGTTATAATTACAGTGTCAACTCTATATAACGATTTTCAAGGGACTGTGCAAATTTTGACGTTACTAAGAGTTGTCGTTAAATGGAAAGAGGAAAAATCTGTATTAGAAAAAGAAAATGTTTATTACTAGTGTTAGTCATTACATAAAACACAATTATTATTTAAACGCTATGCGTATAGTCTGTTATTTTAGCCTGACGTCTTTTGCTACACCAGAAATTATGTTGTATTTTTTTACTTATTTTATTCATATCTTGCGATATTGAGGCACTTTCGCTCAAGCCATCCCAATTTGTAAACAAAATAACGAATTTCTTAGAAAGCTCGGTACGTATTATGATAGTCGAGTTTACTATGGGGATCTAATAAACCTTATTCAATTACTAAAATAAACGCGATTTTAATGGTGCCCTACGCAACAATTAGTCCCATCACCTAGTATCAAAAAACGTTCAATTTCACGCAGCATAAACTTCGTGATCGCTTTTTGTATGACAAATAGCGATTTCCTACTCCGTAAGGCTAATTGTTAGAACGCTTTGTTAGCTGCGTTCATCGTTTTTTTTGTCTCATATCAATCACCTTGGACTTTCGATTTCGTTCGTTCATTGATTGAATAGAAACGCTGGATCGGTATTTTAAATTAGTTTGAGATGTCAAACTATTTTATAGTTGCCATAAAATTGTCGATTGCATATTATTATTTTGCTTTTAGTAACCTTTTAAATAGCAATTTTTTTTCTTTATTTTTTTATCTAGTATGGTAGCTTAAGGTTGTATTATGTATTTCACGTAAGAAAATACATACGAGTAATACAACCGACAAGAGACGCAGAGACAAAAGCGCTATAAGGCTTTTAAGGGAATAGCAAAAAGGTTAGTCGAAATCACAGGAGACCGAAGAGCTGGGCAGCTACCTCGCACAAAGATTTAGTCTAGCAATTCAAAGGGGGCTGCCAGTATCTTCGGAACCTTGCCTAAAGGAACTCCTTTTAATAATATATTTTAGTTAATATATTTAAAGATTAGTTATTGTATTTAGTCATAGATTTTCATTAGTTTATTGCAGATATGATGTTCTTTCATGTAAGTAAATTATATTCAAATTGAAAAGTAAAAGTATGCTTTCAGAAACTTGCAGGTGCACTTAATTTACTAGTTTATTAAATATGGGAATGAAATTACGTTATTAATTATTTAAACATATCTATGAGTATAAGTGCAGCGTTGATTTCAGCGTGCGACTCTAATCCCGGAGATCGTAGATTCGATCTCCGGCTGAGCCCTAATGGTTTTTTTGTCTACGTGTGCATTCGAAATTCAACATTTGCTGTGAGGAAACTTAACGCCTTAGACCAAATAATTGACGGCGTTTGTCAGGCACAAAAAGCAAATCACCTATTAGAAGAAAAAAAGGAAATAGATACAGAAATCTGAAGCCCAGCCCTAAAAGGTTGTCGCGCCACTGTTTTTTTATGAATAGCCTTTGAATTATTGGAATCTCCAGTTAAACAAACGAATTGAAAAATACCTTAAATTTATTTACAAATTATTATAAAACAATCACTGACCTCTCGTTTTTAGAGCTTAAAGCATGATGCGTTTTGTGTTTATCTCTCTAAGGGAGCGTTCAAGTATTACGTCACGCAATTTTTGGAGATTATTGACCCCCCCCTCCCATGTAACGCACCGTAACGTTTTTCTGTACCCAAGTTGTATAGTAAAACGTTTCGTGACCACCAAGTGACTCTTTATACCTAAAAGTTACCATTATGTGGTGTAAAGTAATGGAAAATCGAAAATAATATTAACAATAACGTGTAATTCAATCCCCGCCCCGCATCGTAACGTTTTACAAATAGACCCCCCCCTCCCAAAATTCGTTACGTAATACTTGAATGCTCCCTAAGCCAATTTGCCCGTAAGTTATATTGATAAAGACTGCCTATATAATGCAATATAATCATAATGGTTCAAAAAAATGTAACCAAATCTTTACAGAAGCCCGTCACAAACCGCAGGCTGTTGAGGGTGACATACCAACAATTAATTTACTGAGACCGCCCACGAACCTTGATGAGGAAACCATACTGAGTCCACTTGGCTAATTACTTTCAATGGCCTTGTGACAAACAAGTTTTGATATGTTTAGTTTGGCTAAGTAAAATTGATGTAACAATGTATAAAAAAACATATGAAACGAGACCAGTGCAGTGTAATTATTTCGTATAAATTTGTTTATACAAAAATATTATTTTCACGTATTATAAAGTATAATAGCGGACCGCGTTGGAAGACCCAGACCACGTTATAGCAATTCGCGTTGTAGGGGTCTACTAGGAAAACTGTTTTATTTTAACAATTCAAAGACACACATGAATTTAATATACAGTTTAATTTTATAACAACACAATTAAAACAGGTGCAAAACTAAATTCAATTTCACACTACAGAAATATAATTTGATAAATCTCTGTGTTATATTGGCACGTTATATGGGGGACGAAAATCGCGTTATTGGGATACCGCGTTATAGGGTTTTTATTATGTAATAGGAGGAAAACGGGCAGGAGGCTCATCTGATGTTCAGTGATACCACCGCCCATGGAAACTTTAGCTCGCAAGTGCGTTGCCGGCTTTTTAAGAACGCTCCTTGCTTGTAGGTCCCTTAGTCTAATTAATTTACGGTATTGTTACCATACGTATGCAACATTACGGTATTATTTATTCGTCTATTAATTTTTAACAATCATTATATATTTTGTTATTTAATGATATTCCGAAGAGTATTAATAAAGTATATTAATAAATATAAAATAATCTTTTTTAGCTGCAAATTTTCTCAATCTCCTTAAGCTTTCTGCTTTAAAGGTAGTAATATCCATTAAATGAAATCTATGCAATATCTCTTATAATTTGGCAAAAATTTCTTAATAAAATCGTGATTCTAAAACAGAGGATTTGTGCCTTATGTAAGCTGTCAATGGGCGACCTGATTCAGTTCTGTATTTAGTTCAGGCGATTCACGTAGTGTTGCGCACGAGTGGACAGGCCTTGGCAAACTCCCGGACGGGACAATGACTTGCACAATTCTAAATAATGTCATAAATCCTATTCAACTTCAAAGGCGATGGCCGTATCGCGTCCGCTTAAGAAACACTATAGGTACAGCGGACAACTTATGTAGAAAAGAAGAAAGATATATATCCATATATCACTTTATTCTTAATACTAGAACCATCGCAACATAATAACTTTTCCTAATACTAGATATACAATAAACTTTCATCTGTACATATAAAAATGAATTGCTGTTAGTCTCGCTAAAACTCGAGATTGGCTGGATAGCTTTGCCTAATTATGACCTTGCAATATTTGTGAATATTCAGAGACGGTTTGAACGGTTGAGAAACATATATATTATTTATATAAAAAAAAACAAAATAAATTGAATTTTTAACTTCAAAACATTTGATGTATTTTTCGTTTTTTTTAATTCCGTATTTCCTGATTCGAAAAACGATCATCTTTATATATTTACACAACGCAAGACCAAAACTATATCAGAAAGCTTTAACTTGATTGAGTGTATAACTCTGCATTTAAGAGGTAATTTAGATAAACAATTTAGGTTTGACTACATTATACAGAAACATATGTAGGTGATACAAAGTTCACTGGGTCATCTAGTAATATATATATATATATATATATATACCTATATATATGTAAATAAATCACTTCATGTGGCTGGCTTTGATTTTGTGAGCTGGTATAAGCGTTATTTGTCAAAGTCAAAGTCAAATATCATTTACTAGCGACCCGCTACGGCTTCGCACGGGTGCAATGCTGATACTAAATACACTACAGAAAAACTGTGCGGCCGGCCGGTACCGCCGCAAACGCTACGTCCCGCAATTTTTAAATCTGTAATATCTTCGAAAATATTCACTTAAATCATACGGTGTAAAGGGCCATATAGATCTATATTAAATGAACAATGTATTCAAGGTATTTAATTGGTTTAGGATGCATGCTGTATTGGTTAAAATCGCTTCGAAAATTAGCCATTATTCGTCGTAAAAAGTAAATGACAAAAAAAAGTTATTGTGGGTTATCCATAAGAGATAGACATATACCATCATGGACTTTTCTGTAGACCTTTTCAATGTGTACAATACTTAGTAAATTATTTTGATAAAACTCGTAGGGTTCAGCCTGCGTTTGCAATGTAAGCGGAAAAAATTTAATTATTTACGACATCACATTAGAAACCTCAAAAGTAACAGTAAATCTCCACTATTTAATGGATGTTATTATACATATAAACCTTCCTCTTGAATCACTCTATCTATCAAAGATTTAAGCATACATACGGAAATTTAAGCGGACATAGGGAAAGAGAAAGCGACTTTGTTTTATACTATGTAGTGATTCATACGGGTAACACAATGTACACTTATGAACGGCAATAAAGAAATATACATTAGATGCTTCTAATTTTACGTTTACTGCCAGTTCTTAAAAGGCGTAGAATGGAAAGGAAGAACTGGTAATAAACTCTCCGCCACTATTTTTAATCGCCAAGATTTTTGTAGTCACGTGGCCGTCCAAGAGGCTGAGTTTATCTACGTCAAAAATAAAAATAACTAATAATTTTTCAATGTGAATTATCGCATCTGCAACCGAAGTCGTAAACCCCGTTGAACACAAAATGTGGTGTGATAACAGCGCTCAAAATTTTTTCACCTGAATTTGCGTGTATGGTAGTAACGTTAGGTGAGTGGCTAATAATATAAGCGTTTTATTACAATTAAAACTTTATCTGCCTTTGCACAGTTATCTTTACGCTTATTTCCAATATCGAAAGTGTCAATGGTCAATAAAATAAAAAATAGGTAGCCTGTATAAATATATAATTAAATTACTGTCATTAAATAAGCTTATAACGACACATTTTTGCTAAGGTGTATTTAATATCTGGTAGCATACGAAATTACAATGTGCCTGCAGAACGCGAAACTCGCTGTAGCCATCTGGTCATCTATATGCAAATGTATCTGTGAAAATATCCATAGATAGATAGACTGGCTCAATATCCCGTTATGCAGCAGTCACCATCACAGACAACATTTGGCAAAATATAACTTTTCGAAGTACATTGTTCAGGAGCCGGAGTATCTTCTGGCCCGTGAGAATAATCATCAGCTACTGGTGCTAAGCAATGAGGTGCGAATTTAAAAAGATTTCTGATTTTTAATTGTCTAATTTCGCTTGGGAGTTTGTTGTAAATACGAATACAATTTCCATATAAGGAGGTTTAACTTATATTAGATTAGTTCTGTTTCGAGTATCACTGGTGAAAGTCACCACTATTTGAAGTTATACTTCTTTAGGCGCGTTATGAAAAATTGATAAGAGTGAAATTTTACGATGCGCGCGCACCGTGACAAAAATTAACAGAATGAAGTTGCCCACGGAAGATGATACGGCATTGGACATAATTTAAAAACAATAATAATAGAATTTATGTTACACTTAATGTAAGAGAATAATAATAAATATTTATTTATTTAATTTTTCAAATATAAACTGAATTTTATTGACTATAATGACTCCTTTTCCAGTCTTTAACTATTTAATTGTAATTAATTATTTGCATGCAATCAAAAACTATTTTTAATAATGCCAAAGTAGTATAACTTCATACGCGCGTACATAAGTACACGCACCCTTTTTTTTTAAATTGTTTTTATTTTTTTGTACCTACCTGAAAAGGCTTCAAGAATATATTGACCAGATAGTGTCATAATATTTTATGCCTTAATTCCGTACCGACTCTCTTGGGGAAACACAACAAATACCCCGCACAGTCTGCTTCTACAGCACAAACAAGTCTATATAACGCCGAAAGTAGGAATGGGTGGGCCATACGCTCCAAGTCACATTGCCAAGCATACATTCAACTCGAATCTTCAAGGCAATAGGAAAGGTGGCCACCCAAAACAGACTTGACAATGAAGCATCATTTGCAGAGGCGAAGGAAGCTGGAATGATGTGGAGTAAAATTAAGACAGCTGCCCAGGACTGATCAGGCTGGTTATATAAGGTGGACTCTCCCTCACTTGGGGGACATAGGACTTTAAGTCAAGTAGGTCGTTGTACAGGAGCAGTGAAAATTCAAATACACCTTGAGAAGTCTTGAGAAAGAGAACCAACGTGGCAGTTATGCGAACTAGCATAATTCTTATTTGCTACGTCATTTCCTTTATTCACAAAAGTTCTTATTTCTTCAAGATAAGAGCGTACCAATTCCTAAAAGACCGGCACGAGCTTTTTGGCAGTGTGAGTGTCCATGGGCGGGTGGTATCACTTAATATCAGGTAAGCCTTCTGTCCGCTTGCTTCCTGTGCTATAAAAAGTTATACACTATAAATATTTTCGTAGATATACATAACAAAAAAGGTATTTCTGCCTTCTGTGGTGATGCCACGATGGTTCTCTTAGAAGTTATACTTCTTTGGCATTATTAAAAATAGTTTTTTATTGCATGCAAATAATTAATTACAATTAAATAATCAAAGATTGGAAAAGGAGTCATTATAGTCAATAAAGTTCAGTTTACATTTGAAGAATTAAATAAATAAATATTTATTATTATTTCTTACATTAAGTGTAACATAAATTCTATTATTATTCGAATGTTGTTTTTAAATTATGTCCAATGCCGTAGCATCTTCCGTGGGCAACTTTATTCTGTTAATTTTGTGTCACGGTGCGCGCGCATCGTAAAATTTCACTCTCATAAATTTTTCATAACGCGCCTAAAGAAGTATAACTTCAAAAACTATGTACAATTTCTGGCCAACTACCACTTATTAACCAGACATTATACAAAGCAATTCAAAGTTGACAGATGGTTGACAGAAACGCTTGAAATCAGAATGTTTTCACGTTCAATTGAAAGTCAACTTTATTTTGTTGGCACTAATCCCATTTCGCTTAAACGATGAATTTGTCTTGGGTGGTTTATCGCGGAAATGTGAGATTTTGCGAAAGAGTCGTCTGCTGATAGGACATAAATCATGCTTACTTTTCCGCATTTAAAAATGGAATCTTTAAATACGATATAACCATAAATGAAAAATGAATTACTTAGGCGAATAAGAAGTTGTTTTAAAACCAATTCGTGTATATATTTGTATGCTATTTCAAAATTCAAAAATAATTTTAATCATATGGGTAACACATTGTACACTGATGACTTGTCAGTAAAGAAATACATATTAATGCTTCTAATTTTACATTTAGTGCCAGTTCTCGAATCAAGGGCGTAGAACGGAAGAGAAGAACTGGCAATAAACTCTCCGCCACTCTTTTTAATCGCCAAAATTTTTTTACACAACGTTTGTAAGGAGCTGCAACCATTAAACCATGTTCCACATGACATCTTAAGTAATTACTAATAATAACATAAAATAAAAACAAAGAGTTGTCCTCTATCAGCAGGAGGCATGGTTATATCGTTCTATTGGATTATGTATTAATCCCTTCACAATGTAGCCAGCCCTTGTGGTGATAATTGTGTTACTGCGCTGCTGAAGAAGGCAGTGCAGAATGGATATTTACACAAACAAACAAGAAGTTTAGGAGGGCTACGGGTGGTCCCTTTCATTAAGCAATATCTTCCAGACAACCCTAACGTGGATGGTTCAAGCTTAGGAGTTGATTTATACCATATTAGTGCCTAGAAGTCCACGTTCTCACTTGTAATATCAATTATTATTAATAATCATAAATCCCTCAGTTCTATTGTCAAAGACAATTCTAGAGTGGTTAGTCTATGGCGCATGGATTGGAAGTCACGAAGGTGCACTAAATGACCTCGCCGACAAATCGAGACGAATTGGATCCATTCTTTCTATTAATATGTCTGACTTAGCTACAGTTTTAAAACAGTAGACTAACAAATTTTATAGTATAATATACGTAGAACCGTTTCATTCAAAGCGAAACTTTAGTGACGTAACTCACTAATGCTTCACCCGCTATGGAAATATAAAATTCTATGCAAATTTTACATAACATTTCTACACGTTACCATTACCATACAATTATTATTATAGTCTATTCGTAGTAGCAGTAGCATAACCGTGCAGTTGAGCCTTACAAGTATGAAACGTAATATTTAATAGTTAAAAATCTAAATGTTTATACGAAAACATTGCGCTGTAACATTTTTAATACAAATATGAACGCTTAACGCGATACATATTACTATTTATTTATTTATAAAAGCTTGCCAACGCTCGGCACACTGATACATTGATAAAAAAAAAAAAAACAATTTTTAATGTGTCAAGCACTTACAGGCAAACTTAGCATATAAGAATTAATAAAAATAAATTAAGCAAAACAATAATATAATTTAAACATTAAACGAAATTGCCAAATTCACGATAAAGCTGTCAGCTCTGCCGTAAAATGCATTTGTTTATCTTTTTATAATAGAAACAGTAAAATAAAATAAAATTTGTTCATTATGGAATATAACAGGTATCACTTATTCCACGTCATTAAATTTGTATCGGTAGACATCCCTACTCATCGGCAAAGAAGACAGAGGGTGTAGGCCGAGAATAAAAGCCGGCGTAAAAAACTCTCGGTACTATTTTAATGTTTAACGATAATAATAGTAGTCCCTATCATTTTGACTACCACCGGAATAATCCCAAAACAGTTACACGAATCTATCAAATTGTAATCCTTCGTCATCGTCAATCATCGTCTTTTTAAAATTAAGTACGGCATAAAATAATTTCTACAAGATAACCTATTAAAAACTGTGTTCAGTTGGCTTAGGTCCGTGTGTAACAGTGTACCAGGATTGATTCATTAAATCCTGAGCTTAAGTAAACAGTTACAAAACATAATAAAAATAACACATTATTTACATCACAACAACACAACACAATGATTTGAGAACTGGCAGTAAATGTAAAATTAGAAGCATTTAATGTATATTTCTTACTTCATAAGTGTACATTGTGTTACCTATATGAATAAATGATTTTTGTCTTTGACTTTGACACAAAACAAGAGAACAATCTTATATTAAATGAGGACAAAGGATCTAAATGGGCGGTCTTACCGCTAAACGCAGCCATTCCAGACAATCAACAAAACAAACATCTGAAACCAATTTGTTGATTTTTGTCCTCTTTAAATCGAAGTTAATTGTCACAATTAAATAAACCCGTTGCATATTTACTCAAAAGAAACATTAATTCGTCGAGTTATTAAATTAAAGATTAAAAATATGTCGATTTCGCTTATCGGAACCATCAGCAACAGTTTTAAAGTCGATTCACGCATGTCATATGTAATCCCCCGATGTTCCGATTTTAATAATCCCCTGGGTACTCTTCTAACGGCCAGTTACAATAACGTAGTGTTTTAATTTTACACTGAATTGTTTTACTGATGATACAAAAAATTTACACGTATAAATTCCTTTTCGGTACTTAGATACCGGCAAACATCTTGAACAAATGTCAAGAATGATTTTTAAGTATCACTGGGAGTTTGGGGCGGTCGATTGCGTGATTGGTAAATCAGTTGACGTTTGTGTCCCGCGCTGCGTACGATGCGCAAACTTTCCCCCACTCTCTTGTTTAATGCTCAAGAAGCTTGCCGGTATCTGTTGAAATTATAATTATAAGGGATCACAATAGATTTTATTATAACACTAGCAGACCGGCCAAGCGTTGCTGTGGCTAAGATTTTTGTAATATTACATAGTAGTAAACTATTCAAGAGAAACGGCAGGAGAACACCAGTCATGGGGACCACCATGCTTTTTTGGTGGTTATGCCATTAAAATGTAGCTTATGTGAATCGTTGGTACTTTCAACACAGCGCCATCTGTTAGAATTGTGACTATCAAATAATAAACAAATATTTTGCAAAAAAATAATATTGCGGGTATAAATTGAGATGTAAGCTATCCTATCTTTTAAGTTGGATCAAACTACACACGGTGTGCAAATTTGATTGATATCGGTTCGGTAGTTTAGGAGTCCATAGCGGACAAACAACGTGACACGTAATTTATATATATTAAGATTTGTACCATACCTAAATCGCAAAGTAATCTAAAACAATTTCGTAATACCAAAGAAGGATCAGATGGTTTAGTGTAAATTGTTTTCAGTTTTATTTACGATTGCCGTTTAGAAACACAATAAATATTATTAAATTTACGCTTAATTAATTAGCCGTAGTATTAAGGAATAATAAAACGTATAAATAATAATAATTCCAAAACACTCATAAATTTTAAATGCCCTTTAGTTGTATAAATAAATATAAATTAAATATTAAGTTATGATAAAGAGTTATTGAGATTGGCCCGACAAGTGTTTTGAGAGGATGTCAATCAAAGCGTATTTTATAATCCACCGGTCGGCGACGGCTGGACCTTAATTAGGTATGTCATCTTTTTTTTTCATTTATTTGCATTTCATTTCCGAGAAAGGATTTATGAATCTCTGGCGAATTATTTGAAGTATAAGTCGAGAGTGCTTTCGGAGCTGTAGGTACTTAGTAATGATATCCCATGCTCTTATACATAGCTGAAATTTTATGATAGTAAAGAACATATATAGGATAATCATTTTGGGAGCTCAAAAGTACAATTTACAAATCTTTGGCCCAATCTCGTGACTATAGTCGTATTTTTAATTAGACGAAGCCAACTGACAGTAGCTAATGTCACTTTGTAAAATAATGTTGCCACATTTAAAGTAATAGTGATGCATTCAGTTCTTGTTCAATCAGATGAATGAACAATGAGTGTGAATAGTCAATCATTTCAAACAATAAAAGAATATTATTTCTATTTCAAAATTGTATAAAAGTGCTCTGATATAAGTTAGGTACTAGTACTATGTAACTACAATCAGTTTTTTGACGTCTTATTACAAAGCGCGGCGCGGCGACTAGTGCCATCACCGATCATTAATTCAGGGGTTTTTACTTTGTCACAACACTATTTTTATTTCATTAAAAACTGACAACACCGTAAACGTCAGTTGACTTCGTCTAATTAAAAATTCGACTATAGTATTATTCTTGTGATCCAGAACTAAGGTTTCAAAAACACCCACCAGAGGCGCTGTTCGAGTTCATCGTATAAGAATGAATTGCAATTGTTTGTTACGTAGATAATTCAATAATAAGCAAGTGTCATTAGTGTAAAAGTAATTCTTTTTCTACTCAAACACTATTTAACTGGCCATGTTACCCAATAAACCCATATTTATAAGTCTGTTTACTACAACTACAATAGCTACCAACAGGATACATTTTGGAATATATAAATTAGTAGATAAAAGCATAAACAAATGAATAACGTCTTCTACTAATTACTTGCATAAAGAACTCAAATTTATAAGTCAGCTTAAAGTGTAACATGCAATTTATTTTTATCTGAAAAGTTCTCAATCTTCACGTCAATATAATTATTATATCAAAATCTTTTATGTCGTACCAATTCATGTATATATTCTGATCGCTGGAACAATATAAAGTAATTAAAAAATTTTGTTCTTCATAATATTTAGGATTAGTATTTTTTTATTTCATGTCGTATATTCGTAATATAAAATAGTTGTATAGTAAACAAGAAAATTAGCATTTTATAACACCTATATTATGTAAAACTCTTTTGTAAAAAAAAATTACGGAAATTTACGTACAAAGGTCCATTTCTGTTAATTAAATGAAATTTAATTATCTGACGTAGTCCGTATACTTATAATCGTATAATATCAGTGCGAGCTGCTCCATAAAAAAATCAGGAAGCTCAAAGGAGTAATTGCAGTCGTTGTTTTAAATAATTCATCAAAAATTACTAAAAAATTCAGAATTCACCTCACGCGTATTGATTTATACGATAGTACAGTATATTCTACGTCAGACAATTAAATTAAATTAAATTTAATGAAACCGACCTTAGAACGTAGTCTACGTAGTCTCCTTAGGTGCCCTTATTTACGCAAAAGAGTTTTGTTCATAGAGGAATCACGCTACCTTATAAACGTGAGGGAATACGGGGCTAGTCATAAAATCTTTGTCACAAAAATGGTTCCCAAGACTATAAAGATACATAAAACAGTAGCGATGTTTTACAAACGGTAAATTGGTTTAAATTCCGAGAATTGCTCGCATCACAACCTCGCCACCGTGCCACACTGTGGGAATAACATTAAGAACTTTTATTTGCCCAAATTATTAACTTGGGAGGCCTCGATTAATTACCTCAAACGCTTCAACGTAATTAAAATAACGTAAACTTAGAATTTAGCTTAAGAGTATGTGTTTATTAAAAGCTCCATAAACTGTATAGGTTGGTCTTAGAAGTTTATAAAGTATGAGGGTGTGCAATTATTTAATCAATTACCCTCTAAAATTTGTCATATTAGCGTGTTTATTCAAAAGGGCATTAAAGATACATATTAGAATGAGCCTACTAGACTGAAATTGGGATAGCACATGGCGACGCGTATCTCGTTCGTATATTTATATTATATTTAGTTTCTCATGTAAATAAAAATGCATTTTTTGTATTGGCAAATAAAGTTGTTTAAACATTGTCTGCATGTTTCTGTTATCAGCTGTACTATAAAAATAAAATAAATCAGTGGCGCTACAACCTTTATTAGATTTGGTCCTTCGATTTATACAAGCAATCTGCAAGGCAAGTAGGTGATCAGCCTCTGTGCCTGACACACGCCATCGCCTTTTTTGGGTCTAAGGCAAGCCGGTTTCCTCTTCGTTTCTTTCCTGTTTGAGCGATTGTTAAATGCGCACATAGAAAGTCCATTGGTGAACAGCCGGGGATCAAACCGACGACCTCAGGATGAGTCGCACGCTGAATCCACTAGGCCAACACTGCTCTCCTTCTTATGCCTGTCGATTTTTAGGTTTAAGAAACAGATTAAATCCTCAATTACTTCACGAAATTGCACTCATAGACACGGTCTTAGAGTCGCACGCTTCATTACTTTATCAAAACATTATTATATTTAAAAAATTAAATAAACGAAGGAATATTTTTATATCTCGATTATATTGTTGCATGTTTATTTTGTAGGAGTAAATTGTGTCGTAAAGGTGTCGCAGATTCAAGGGTAACGAGTGGTCAAAGTAACTAGTTTTTTATAACCTGTGGGTATCAATTATTTTTATAACCTCATCAATTGAGGTGTATTACGTAGGTGAATTTATGTGTAATTTAATTTATTTAATATTTTATTTTACCGCCTCCAATTTAGTGATAAATACCGCTGTAGGACCGTGGAGATATACTATTTAGGGTTGGTGGCCATGGGACATTGATAGCCCTCAATTGATTAACAAAATAAGCCTTATATCTTCCTTGTTTATTATAGCTACTAGTTTGTCTGTCGTTCTCCTAATTTATAAATTTTGTGCTGTTATGTTTTGTCTTGTTTTGCTTTGTATTATATTTTTTATCAGTGAAATGTTTTTGAGGATATGTCCAATGTGTTTATTTTGTGTTTGACTTTATTTTATTTTTACTGTATAGAGATGTATCTGTTTAGTTTCCTTAATAAATAAATAAAATTATCAAATACTGCTAATCTTTTAAAAACCTTATAAGACTCTAATGTAGAGCTCTAAAAATGTTTTTTCACTAAGAATACCATTTCATCTCCGAAGATTAAAAATTCGTAACAAACTTTACTATAAATTTTTTAATCAATCAAAATTATTTATTTATATAGGTAACACAATGTACACTTATGAACATCAAAAAAGAAATATACATTAAATGCTTCTAATTTTATATTTTACTGCCAGTCCTCAAATCAAGGGCGTAGAACGGAAGAGAAGAACTGGCAATAAACTCTCCACCACTCTTTTTAATCGCCAAGTTTTTTTGTTTTACACAATGTTTGTAAGGAGCTGCAACCATAACACCATGTTCCACATGACGTCTTAAGTAATAAATAATAGTTACATAAATTAAAAACAAAGATTTGTCCTCTATCAGCAGGAGACATGGTGAAATAGGAGTACACATTCATTCTCGTGGGAACAACACGCAATTATCGCTGCGCAGCAATTTAATTTTTTTAGTTTGCAAAGGCAATATCAAATCAGGCAATATGGTGCAGACTTATGCAGACTGGACCAACAAAGTGATAACATTCGATAAACAATACAGATAAAGCGATAACATCATATGTTAAACCAGAAAATGGATAAGAATTCTCATTGTTCATTCGATCATACAATTAAGGACTAAAGAAGGGCAATGTTGCGAAACGGAGAAAGGTAGCCATAAGTCCGATCGAGCGAACTTATTTAAAGTAATAAAAGGAATTTCTTAATGATGTTGGAGCCGATATTAATACGGAGCTGTCGAGCTGGATTTTAACTTAAATGTAGTTATAAATTACGTTTTTGGTGGTTATAAGATGGCTTGCGATGTAATGTCAGCAAAACTATTGACAATATAGTCTTATCGATAGAATCGCTTCATATTATAAAGTCCGGTCGCGATTTCGATATAATCAAAAACTAACGAACGTATTTTGTATAGTTTACACCAATAGTGTTATTTACCAAGAATGGGTTTGGTGTAGAATTTATTAAGGTTTCACGTTTTTTTTATTATTATATAGGTAGGTAGGAGTCTCACACTCAAATTGCCAGAAAGCTCGCATATGCGTTGCCGGTCTTTGAAGAATTGGTATGCTCTTTTATTGATGGACCCTAAGTTGGTTCTGAAATACTTCAGTGGGCAGCTGGTTCCATGGTTTCACATAGTGGTGGTACGTGGATAAAATGCCTTAAGAAACGCTTACTTGTGGAATTAATTCAACTGTTGAAGATGTCGCGAATCATGCCGAAATACACAAAATCCTCGCTACTTGCGATATTAATTGATTGATATTTGTTTGCCGCACGAACTATTTATTTTTATATTTCAAAAAAGCGATATGCGATATTTCTTGGACTATAACTGTAAAATCTTTAAATGGTAACGACGTTTATTTTGCCGACCGTACAATACAGTGTATGCCCGCTAGCATAACGTTTACATAATTTAATAAGGTCCAAAAGTGTTGATAAATTCTTCGGTTTTTTCGGATCAAAGATTATATGAAACCATAAATAATGTTCGCGCAGTACAGGGGTGAAATATTATGTGAAATCATTTTGGTAAAAGTTTACTAATTGTTTGCGCCACATCAAACTCAAACTGAAACTCAAAATAACTTTATTCAAACAGGTAACAAAGTACACTTATGAACGTCAACAGAATAGATTAAATTGATTCTGACAATTTACATTTACTACCAGTTCGCAAGTCAAGGGCATAGGGCATCGCTGTCTACGTATATAAAAGTAACTACATATATGTAATAAGTCTATAATTAAAATAAAGAAAAAAATATTTTTTTTGAAACATACATACATAACAAAAATACAAACTCAATAATGGGCCCAACTAATTTTTACTGGGCTCATATCTTTGAGTGACAAAACAAAAATGTTAATAATTAAATTAAAAAAGAATATAAAATCAAATTAACATGTTTTTAATTAATCTTCTGACGTATCACGGTATCATCGAAACCTTAATGATTGTGAAGTAGATACGTATAACTGTGCTCATTTTAATGCAAAGAGCATAATATATTTACTTATATTTAAAAGGCATGACTTGATACTTTCTTAACCTACAAAAAATAGATAAATAGGAAACTAAAATAGAACATTTTTGGTCCCTGTGGCAGTGTACTTTTAATGCTGGCAGCATTTCCTAACTGCGACGAAAAAATAAAACAAATATTTTACATTAATGTTATTTGGGTACGGCGAGCCTCTTCATAGAATGTGTTCTATTTTGGATTCTGCCACTAATAATAATCCTTTTTCGCACGGCTTCATTTTAGAATAAGTTGTAGAATATCCAATTTATATTCATGTTTTACTTTTTACATTTTATTTTATAGAGATGTATGTGTTTTGTTTTCTAAATAAATAATTAGACATGCCAAAACTCATTGAAATGTTAGGTTAGCTCAAATACGCATATAAGATATTGCATATTGAATGGAATTATAAAAATCTGTTTTGCATAAATTTAAATCGTCCCAAACTTAAAGTACCAGAGATTTCAGAAATTGATATGAAAATTTCGAGCAATTTGCGTACATCATTATTTTTGGAAAATGATACGTTTTCGTTCGCGAACTTTGCTCACGCGCATCAACCGCAGTTAGTGACTGTTGGACGCACGATGCATTGATATTTGTACTTTAATTCCTGGCAATAAGGATTCGAATCGTGTACATATTATTGAATATAGACCCTGATAATTTCTGATTGACCAAATTATGTTTGTTCAGATTAAGCCATAACCGTAACAGTAATTGACTGTAAGTAAAATTTCGGTGATTTAAAGTACCATTTATTCAATGAATGGTTTTAAGCTGGACAAGTGAAATAACGGCGCTTCAACGATCATTTTATGAAGGCTTGATGAAAAACATCGGTTGTCTGTAAAGTCGGTTTACTGACGATAGTTGAACGTGACAACGTCATAAGAAAATACTGATGGAGTGGTTGCATATTTCAAAAGAAAATTTTAATTGTTGTTTGATATATATTTTGTATTTTTTTTTATAGAACAGGGGGCAAACTAGCAGGAGGCTCACCTGATGTTAAGTGATACCGCCGCCCATGGACACTCTCAATGCCAGGAGGCTCGCGAGTGCGTTGCCGGCCTTTTAAGAATTGGTACGCTCTTTTCTTAAAGGAGCCTAAGTCGAATTGGTTCGGAAATACTTCAGTGGGCAGGTGGTTCCACATAGTGGTGGTGCGCGGCAAAAACTGCCTTGAAAAACGCATAGTTGTGGAACGGCGGACAAGTCAAAATCCATGTTGGGATCGAAAATTTAGCGTTTAACCCTTTCTGCCTTGCACCATTGGTCACTGTGTGGAACCGAAGTGATTTCACCAAACTTCACTTTAAGCAAGCGCGTAGCGCTTCTTGAAAGGTCGGTTACGCACTCGCAATCTAGCAACATGAGTGTCTATGGGTGGCTGTGCCGCTTTAACATTTGGCTAAATCCTCTTATACCCGGTTGCCCTAGTTGTTATAAAAACTTAATTAGAAATGTACTTATACATACATACTATTTGTAACAAAACCTTTTTTTTTTTTTTATTGTTGGGAAATCAATTTACTGACCCCCGCGCCGGGGCAACGATTTAAAAGTGGCGCAGGGAGTGTGGGAGTCAGTCCGTATGGTGCAATGGACACTACCCACTAAAACCCAACAGCCCCATCTGGTTACTATGGACGGTAGGCACGGTAACAGTTTCCCTTAATCCGTGCCTCCGTCATAAGTCTGCTGGTGAGCACAACTTCTGCGTTGCCCAAATACTGTCCTAAGGTCCCAGTGGAGTACGTGCGTAATCGCGACGTCTCCTTCCAGGCCTTTTTTTGCGTTGAGGGTCGGCGTCTGGGTTACACTCCCGAACCCTCTCCGCATTCTCTTTAAGTGTAATGACGGCCTCACAGAACGCTTTGAAAGTGTTCCACGGACCGTCACTGTCAGCCTCCATCATAGCTTTCACTATAACTGGAAGCGACAGGTCCAAACCGAAGGTGGCGGTTAATAGGCTACGTTGAGAGCTCCACGCCGGACAAACCTCTAAAGTGTGTTGCGCTGTGTCGTCTGCGAAACCACACTCGTGACAAATGGGGGATGCCTCCCTCCTGGCAACCCTGTGAAGGTATCCACCGAAACATCCATGGCCTGTAAGGACCTGAACGAGTCGGTACGAGAGTGCCCCCCATCTTCTATTTACCCACAAGTTGAGCACTGGACGTATAGATGTAATTGTCCAGACTCCTGCCCTGTGATCTTGTAACTCATCCATCCATTTCTGAAGGACGGTCACTTGGGCTTCCCGTCTCCAGCTGTTTATGTGCTCAGGAAGGGGGTCGAAACCCCTACTTCTACTATCTGCCCTATGCCAATAGATCTTGGCTAGGGCAGCCGCTTCGAATTTGTAACAAAACCTAGGTTAACATAAATCAATGCAGTAGTTTGGGAAAACTGTATTTTCTTATATAATAATTAAATAAGAAATATATTTCAAATAATAGATATAAATTAGCAATAATTATTTAAAGTAATCTTATATTAAGTTAATTTAATCATTTAATAAGAACTATTTAAAATTCTAAGCGGATCATATCCAAAGCGGTTATGACGTAACAAACGGATACGGATAACGTTAAGATGACGTAGAACAAAGAACGCCTTACACACCGATGAGTTCATTTCTAATAACATACGTGCACCGGAAGTGAGGTCGACCCTCCGTATTACCAATAGAACGTCGATTTTATACGTTTCCTGTGATTATACTAGAACCACTCATTCTCGCTACATTCTGCAAGAACCATTGCTAAAGGTTTGATGAGATTGTACAGTACATAATTTAAACTTGAAACTGGATTCGGTTTTATTATCCCACAGGTCTTTCTATGAGGGTAAAATTCAAGGGCATCACTATTCGCTATTCATTAATCTGTAAGATTAGCTTTTAAGTTTTTAGTTTGTTACTATTTTCTTTTGTATTACTTTAGATTAAGTTTCTATATTTTTCTTATATAACATTTGGTTCTGCACTTCTCGCACTCATCATGTTTCTTTTTTTAGGTTTTCTCTTTAACTAGGGTTGCCTGGAAGAGTTTATTAGCGATAAGGCCGCCCGTTGCATCCCTTATAATTTTTATGTATTGGGTTATTTGTGTTTCTTTAAAAAAAAATTCTTTAAATTATTATATTTCTTTTCTAGTTGTCGTTTTACCTGCATTAATTCGGTTATAGCCTGGCGTAAAGCCTTCCTTTATGAATGGACTATCTAACACATTAAGAATTTTTCATTAGCAACCACCTTTTCGTATATATTAAAAATAATAACTATTTATTTACAAAATTGTATACAAAACTTACTATATTAAAATATACATAATAATTAAGGTACATTTTTGTTTTCTTAAATGTTTTACTCTGCAGAGCACATCTACCACCACAGCAGAGACCACGATCAAATGCCAGTGACAATGAAGGAGTTGCAAAAGCTGATGAGAAATAACAGGATTATCCGGTAGAGATTTTCAATTAAATATATGGAAGGTATATTTGTTGCTTATGTGTGTAAAATGTCTGCTGTGGTGGTGTGTGTAGCATGCCCGAATTGTCTACTGCAATACTGAGTGCGGCCTTAAATATTATGTTTTTCTATATTTCATTGTATTTTATTAGTAATATTTTTAAATGTATTTTGGACATGTAACACGCAGATATCCAGAAAGCTTGATAACCCTAAAAAAATTCATCGTGACTGGTCGAGTGGAGGGAGGGCACCGGTCTCGAGGCTGATGCCCTACTCACTGGACCGATCAAGTAAAGGCCCTTACGGGTCTTACCATCACCCATGCGTAGAGGCTAGCCGAAGACTGGGGAAGAGTGAAGGAAGTTGAGGGGGGCCACTAACGAAACCTTCAGAAATGAAGAGTGCGACTGAAGAAGAATTTTGTAAGTGTATTTTTCTTTCCTTCAAATACATAATTCGTCTTTCTCCGTACAAAGAATCATTTCTGCCAGGATGTGAACGCACAACCTCTAGTATGAGAATCCTTAAAGACAGTCGACCTCTTTTATAAGACAAAAAAATATTTAATAATTGTATATTAAAATTATGTCGCAACAAATAGTGTGAAATTCCTAATATAGGTTTCATTTAACGACGTGTTTTCAGTGATTTATTGTAGTAATTTGAATATAAATTGATATAAAATATGTATAATAATCTGGCTCGGCAATAAATTATCCAAACGATGATACACGCCCCTACTTCTCAGCACGTGCTAATTTGTATCAATGTTATGCAAGATTTTTAAAGACACTTTTATTGGATTAAACATTTATGGATGTTTTTAAGCTGTCGGCCATATGCGCCTTGCCGATAACGTACACAGCTGAACCTAGATGATTTCCGACGAATAATAACTAAATGTTGATAAATAAAAGTAAAATCTAAGAGAAATCCTAATCGAAAACAAAGCCCTCGTTAAACGTAAATTAATCAATAAAGCTTTTAATAAATTTGACGAATACTTAAATGATCATAATCCTTGGAATTGATTTGCTCCAGTTTAAACAATTTGTATGACTCAAAACTTAGCGATTAAAAAGAGTGGCGGAAAGTTTCTTGCCAGTTCTTCTTACCCGCTCTACGCCCTTGACTTGTGAAATGGTAGTCAATGTAAATTTACAATTAATTAAACTTCTTTTTGACGTTCATAAGTGTACTGGTTTACCCATATGAATAAAGATATTTTGAGTTTGATTTATTTAATACTTAACATTACATGCTAAGACTAAGAATAAAATAATACTAACCTTCCAGATATATTGAAAGTCCCATTTTTTTATAATATCATATTAAACACTCACACATACGCCATCACACATTACACATTCCCACACGCCTTAAACTATAAATTATTAGTTAATTGTCTTGGTAAATAATTTTTTATTTATTTATTAACACTTCGTTGCATGTACAGAAATATAATACAATTATTGACATAATTTAATAAAAATGGACAACTGGCGGCCTTATCGATTTCGTGCGATCTCTTCCAGGCAAATTAAATAGGGTAAGCGCAAGAATTGCAAAAATACGCATGAAATATAGTTACACAAAAGTAATGGAACAAAACAAAGGAATTGAAACAAATGTAAACAGTAAACAGGACAATTATATCACGATAATTTCAGATCAGTTACTACAAAAGATAGGGATAGGTAATGTTCAGAAGAGGTTGAAAGTAACATAGAGAAGGGTTTTAGTAGTAATTATTGTGTAAATATTATCTGTATAAAAATCTGTATATTTTTTCAGTTAAATAATTATAAATATCAATTTGTCCATGATGTGTTTGTCATTCGTATTGGCAATCAACTTTCATAACTTATTGATTGGCTCTACATTAATTAGAAATTGTTCGATGATCGAGATAAGACATTGTTTATTGTGTGGTACATTAGCCGACGTCGGTAGCATTATCTGGCACACCCGGGTTATTATAAGACACTATTCAACGCTTAAATGCATTTTGTGTAACAATAGCGGTAAAATAGCCGAAGGGTACTAGAATAGGCTTCGTTTTGCAATACTGGTGGTAATTAGACTTGGATTACAGCATCCCAACTATACTTCATTCATGAGGCGCCAATGTGATGTGAATTCGAATAGGAACCCTGCGTAACCAGATACAGAGCACTCATTGTAGTTGTATGAAACTACGCTTTTCGAGGTGGGTTTCGACAAAGCTGCCGCAGATTCAAAAGAGCGTATGTCTAAATAGAGTATACGGGATTTTCGTCTTTGTGTCATGGTGTGTAACGTGTGATTTATGTAATGATGGTTTGTTTTATGTCCTTTAGTTTTAAGCGGGATATCGATATGGTCCCTTAGAAACTGGACGAGTTTCGCAAGGAACAGCCGCTATCGCATCGAATTGATATCGTATAATTATAAGGTATGGTTGTAACTGACGCGTGTGCAGCTCGGTCAATTGATAGCTTGGGTATTCATCACTACGCTATTTAATGATTCTCAGCGTTTGCGGGGTCAGACTTGTGTAATGCAATCCGTTCCGGTACAAGCTAATTCTTAAGTCTGGATAATTAGAATGAAACATTTGTGATTCAGAATTTTGATATTTATTTATGTATCAAAGTTGGATTGTTTGGGTAAAATTGTTGTACGTTTAAAGTAACTATCCAGGTTTATCACTATCCCGGTAGAACCTCCGAGATACGCACTACGTCTAATACGCCAACAATATTAAATAATGATTGTTTTGTTTGATAAGAAAATTTATGTGTTTTAGAGAGTCATTATGTTAAATATTGATTTCTCTAATATATTTTTTACTGCACCCCTATTTTGTCCGTCTTGACATTGAGACTTTCTATTTCTACGGGTGTAAGTGTATAAAATATATTAATACTAGACAAAATAATTAAATCGAATATGATAATATATTTTTCCATGGATCGTAAACTAACTAAACTATATATTTTTGTAACTATATTATATTTTTAAGGTTTTTAGTTTTAGGTTCATTGTTCTAGTAATTGTTTTTTTATAAAACTTACTTTAAACACATAACTTCAAGTATTACGTTACGCAATTTTAGGAGATTATTGGACCCCCCTCTCAAAAATTCGTTACGTAATACTTGAACGCTCCTTATATAAATGCCTATAATTTCAGAGTAGCGGTATAAATATTTTTATAAAACAAGCCTTTGGTGATTATACTGAAAAACTGTATACAAAAATTATAAATTCTTCTTAATGAATTCTTTTGATGTAATACAATCGCGATTTATGGCAAGGTCGTCAATCTAAATTAAAGCAGCTATATAAATCAAGATAATATTAACTCATAGATCGCCCGTCACATCAAGTGGTCACGTCGAAATGTCTGAAATACCCACGTTTTTCAATTTGTTTCTAAATACGGACAAATTAATATGGAGGTTGCTTCGAGGTCACCCTTCTCTCGATCCTCGATGATAAAAACTTTTGTGAGGACACAAATTAGATTTATCACGATATTTTGATTGAAAATCTGTTTGATTGGTTTATATGGAAGGAATTTTTGCAACAGAATACACAGTGATAAAAAGATTTAAGTTATTATTTTGTTCAAAGTTTTGTTTATACTATTATTGTGGGAAATGCAGCCCCTCCACCTTTGCGTACCAAAGAAAAGCATTTCATTCAAGCCTCCGCAACTACGGCTTTTTGGTCGCTTTTGCGTCTGTGTCTTTTAGTGTCTGTTACAGCGGGTGGGGGCTGCTATGGTCTCAAAATAACACTCTAGGGGTAAAACGGACAATAAATGTAAAATAATTGATTATTTTTTGCATATCGATTTTTCATGAAAAAAAACAATTCATTAAAAATCCGATATTTTATGTCAAATGTCACATCTCCAATAACAAATAGAAAAGTAGAAAAGGTACGGTTTGCTTACGAATTTCAATACATTGCATAAAATTTAAAATCATTTTTTTTAATACTTAGATGTAGCTCCGGCAGCAAAAATTGGAGGTGTCTCAATCAAGGTTCCCCAAGACACTTACATAATCAATACTATCAAATTTGGGCGACGGATTTCTAAATCGTCGATAAAATTACTTTGATTGTACCAAGGGCCTGTCTTAGTATTCATTATTATTGGTTGATTTGTTTCAAAATGGTATTTCCTATTAATTATAAGATCTATTAAAGATTTTTCACCACTATTTTATACTTTATACCATCTTAAATATTTAATTTTGATTAATTTATTATAACTGTGAATTTACCAGCGCATAAAGGCTTATTGGCATTTCGATAAAGCAACGCGATACTTTAAATAAGTATTGGAGCACTTATGATAACGCATGTTTTAAAATTTCACAAAGTAAATGCGGATTATACTCTGATGCCTCATATTTTATACATTAATGAGATGATGTCTTGTGTTATGTTGTACTGAATGTAAAGGTGCGAACCAACCAGTGACCGTAGGGGAGCGAGGGGCTAGTTGTAACAATTTTAACAAAACATTGAATATCATGAAGTGAATTGGCTAAATTACTACCAAATAAATTTTGATCGATACTTTAACTATTAATCTATGAAGTCGAATTGAAATATTATCAAATCTACAGGTAACTATCTCACAATTATGATTTTTTTGAAAAAAGGGAAGTGTTACAACTTACCCCGTGGTTGGGGCTAGTTGTAACAACAAAAAAAACAAAAATGTGACACCTTCAATCTTTATTTTTCGCAGATTTTTTAACTTTTCCTTTTCCTTTCGCTTTTCTTTATCATCTTTTTTTGCTTTTTCTTCATCTTTTCTTCATATTCCACTCTCAAAGCTTCTTTTTCAGGCGTATCTGTCAGAATAGGAGACTTCCTTTTGCGTCTGCAAATTATATTTGTTTTTCGTGGTGGCACCTTTGGTAATGGTCTAATCTTTCATAATTCATCATCATAATTGGGAAAATTGATTTTGACCAGAGCAACTTGGAGTTGGTTTGTTCGCAGTTTCAATGTGGCGTATATTTCTGTTATGCTGATATCCAATTCAGGAGCAGAATCTAATAAATAGTTGTGGATGTTCAAGATTCAACGATAAATTCTCACTTTCATTTAGAACATTTTCTGATTGTTCTGTAGGATCTGGACGATCAGTAACATAAGAGGGCGCAAAGTCACTATCTTGGAAAATATAAACATTCAAAGACCAAATACCAGAAGCTTTAAATCCACTGATAATATTTGCAGGGTTCAAGGCAAGTGATAATGACTCCTTCACTACATTTCGGATGTCATAAATTGGCATCGTTTTTCCTGGACTATTATACATCCATGCAGTCTGTGCACTGTTCACGTGGTTTTTAAAAGGGCCGTAGACTCACCATCACAACCATAGGTTGCAAATTGTGGGAGCAATGGGGGGGAAACGATAACATGATAACATGATAACATTGTTTTCTTTGGATTTTTCGACAACTGCTATATTCATACGTGAGCCATGATTATCGAGCAGTAACAGAACTGGCTCTTTCTTGATCGGTTTCGCGTGTTTGATAAAATGATCTATAAAAATCAAGAATTCTTTTTCAGTCATCCACCCTGAAGAATTGCCAGCTCCAATGCAATCTTGAGGTCCACCGCGAATGAACATTTCTGAGTATTTAAGCCGGGGAAAAATAAACATCGGTCGTCAGTAACTTACAGCAATCTGGGGGCAAATTGTAACATGTTACAACAAACCCCGAGGTTTTGTTACAACTAGCCCCTAGATATAGTTCTTAATATTTATCACGATAACTATTAAATCAACTTAGTAATCTCGAAAACTGTTACACAACATCATAAATAGTTATATTTTAGCATAAAATATAATACATAAAACTTCAAAGCTACGAAAATAGTAAAACTAACCAAAAATTTACGTAAGTAAAATTATAGGTTACCTGTCAACAATAAAGCGTTTGCACACACCCACTCACTACGCCGTCTGGTGGGACCCTGGCTGTGGTTAAGTGGCGTGGCACGTTATAAGTTTAAGATTAGGTAAAAAAAAAACGTGAATAAAATTCAAATTCCTATTGAAAAAGGTCTGTTACTATTTACCCCTGTTACAACAAGCCCCGCGCTCCCCTATACTTAGATGACCACACGATAACTTTAACCATATCTAGTATTTAAGGTCTTTTTTTATTTTTTTTAATGGCTCTGGCACGATTTGTGCATTAGCGAGCGTCAAGTATAGGATTTTTTATAATACGTGCTTGTCTTTAGAAATTCGACCGTGTCCTCCATGTACGGTTTAGGCACTCGCCCGGTACCGCACAACCCTCTCAAAGGCCGAGAACAAATTTAAATTAAATTAAAACTTGCCCTCGAACTGGGAATCGAACCCGGTACCCCTCACCTAGCTGCCACTTTATAGGACCGCTAGGCTATGAGGCCTCTATATTTAAGGTCTTATAGGGTTGAAGTTTGACATTTGTGACAGTTGGCACAGTGGCAAATGTGTTGAGAAACATTTAGGGATAAATGCCATTCGTATAGATTTTTCTTGGATGTTATTTCTAATATAAACTATTTGGAAACACGTAGGTATAAGAAAAGCAATTGTTATGGGTTTCTGTATTTCCGTATTTGATTTTTTTTTATATACAAGGGGGTCATGAGAATTTTGTACAAAAATATAATATTATTGAATCTAGCTTAATTTTATTTTTAACTATACAATACAACGAAAATACACGAATTCACTTTCCCTAAAAATAGCTTGGTATTCCGTCTTTCTATGTAATATCAAGCTAACCTCTTTGTTTATAAAAAAATTATCAGTTCAATACAACTAAAGCAGTCATTAGTCTCTTTTCATCACACTGTAAACACAATTTGACTGAAAGAGACGAAATAATACTTTAGATGAAAAGTGCAACTACAATAATTTATGTTCTATGAATACGTGTAGTAATTGTTGCTTTTACAGATTTCAATATAAATAATTCCATTAACACAATAGACACACCTCTACAAGTAAGGGCAGTAAGACGTTTCGCGTCACATCTGCGCAGGCGACACGACAGTAACGAAGTGTCGCCGCTAAAGGACATTGCATTATGCCCTCCTCTTGACATCATTAAAGAGCAAGTTAACGCATAATCCCCCGTTACGGAAGCCGACGTACGATAAGTTATAAATTTTGCGAAATAAGCAGTATTTTATTCGTGACAGCAATTAAAAAAAGGGGCTAATTGAAAGAATTTTGCCAACGTTTGAGGAATATAAATCAAGTGATGCTACTGATTGTAAAGTTTTTATTGGTTTTTCGGGAACGGCACATAAAAATTCGAAAATCGAATGACAATTTGAAATTTGCCGAGCTTTTTAATTATTAAAGCAGCGTTCACTGTAAACAAAAATATTTATGTATGCAATAAGAGCGAAAATAATAAAAAAAAAATTAATTTTAGAACTGGATCAACTAAATAAAACGTAATATTAATGTTACTGACATTAATATTACGTTTTATTTAGTCTAACATCTGATCTATGATACAAGACCATTGAGCGTTATTTAAGACAGTTTTTGCCGCGCACCACCAGTATGTGGAACCAGTTACGCACTGAAGTATTTCCGAACAATTTGATTCAAGTCAAGTCAAAAATCATTTAATTATATAGGTAACACAATGTACAGTTATGATCGAAAAAAAAAGAAATGTATATGAAATGCTTCTAACTTTTTATTTGCCAGTGAGTGCCAGTTCTCAAATCAAGGGCGTAGAACGGAAGAGAAGAACTGGCAATAAACTCTCCACCACTCTTTTTAATGGCCATGTTTTTTTACACAACGTTTGTAAGGAGCTGCAACCATTACACCATGTTTCACATGACATCTTAAGTAATTAATAATAATAACATAAATTAAAAACAACGACGTGTCCTCTAACATCACCGCATACACGAATTCAAGTACGACCAGTCACCACAAGTAGCACCCGTTCACGAGTATGACGCATGGCCAGCCATCGGCCCCCTCGCCATATTTTAGGGAGAGAGACAACCCGACGCATGGACGCCCGATTTAGGGTCCTTCAAAAAAGAGCGAACCAATTCTTAAAACGCCGCCAACGCGAACCCTCTGGCATTGAGAGTATCCATGGACGGCATCACTTACCATCAGGTCAGGCCTTTTGCCCCTGTACTATAAAAAAAAGTTTTACGCTTTAGATTTACCAGAATTTTGTATTCGCATTTCAAACCATTATTTTGCTATTGATTCACTTCAAGTTGCATCAATTACGTAATTTAAAGGAAGCGCCTTAATTGTTAAAAGCTATGTCCTCATCAGCCTAAGAGCTTTTGCTTGTACCATTTAAGTCAAAGATTGATGGGCTATACTACCGTTCTCGGAGTAATGGTGTTGATAACTAGACGATGATCGGTATATTATTTTACATAGTAATCATGATGGGACGATAACAATAATAACCCTTATAAAAAGTTTTGATATAAGTTTGAAACAGAGCGGTGTTGTAATTAAGTAAGTGTGTCGGGGAAAATTGGATGATAATGGCAGTGATTTTTGCAAAATAGTAATTTATATAATGGTACAGTTTATAAAAGTTATATTCATGCAATTATACTACAAACTTACTTTTTTTTACTAATTACTTACTTAAAAATACTACTATAGTCTAGTATATTCAAAATATTGAGTAATAATAAAATAAAATGAAAAAAAAAGGCCTTTTTATTTCTTGCAAAAAACAAAGTAAATTAAAATATATATAAATGAATCCCTATTTCCCTTGGTCACGGATTTCGCTAATTATTTTTTTGTTGTGTTTGTTATTGTCAGGAGAAGGTTCTTATGAAAGAAAAAATTAAGAAAAAGTTGCGCGGAAAACTAGAAAATTTAAGAAAACTTAACCACCTGTATGGTGGTTTCAAACTTTTTTTTCAAACCTTATGGTGCTTGATAAAACATTGACAGAATGCGTGCTGCAAATATCGTCAAAGAGGATGTAATAAAAATGAATATCGTTTAAAACAAATGCTTCGATCGGAGTTATTATATTGATAAAATACATATAAAATAATAATCAATAAATTTATTTAAATATATATTGAATATAAGCTAGAATTGACTAAATCACCTAACATACAACAAACAGTTCTGTATTGAAAAAAAATGGTATAAGTTTTGTGATGCTTAGAAAATGCGATTGTCCATATAACCATCGCTACGGACCGTTATCCGTTGATTGTAATGAGCGCAATTACTTGGGCATGTTTAGTTAACATTAATTTACGCATCGTTATTTTAATTAGCCCGCGATGGATGAGATTAAATCAGAGCAAACAGCAGGAAATTTATTTCTTTAATTACAGTTTCACAATTATGACCTTTTCACCAAATAAAGAAGTTAACAGCCAGAGAATAATAAAATGAATAAGGTTAATTTAATTTAAAAGATTATAAAAGTTAAAACACTTTAATGTTGCAATATAAAATTTATCTTGATTATTTCACAATATTCATCTGTGTGTATTCCTGAAATCGTTCAGATGTATGTGCTTTTTGAGGGTTTTATTACATTTATAATACGCAGTGTTGGAGAAGCTTCTGAGACGTAATACGTAGTTACACATTTCTTTCATTCGCTCACTCACTCACTCACTTGCACCCATACACTTACTCATTCACTAACATGCACCCACACACTCACCCACGGAGAGTGTTCAGGGGAGTTGTTCGGATTTACCTGCAGCTGAGTTTCACTATTGAACGTAGAGATAGAAAATTCCACCCTCGACGTCTGTCGTTTCGCAATTTCGTGGAACCGGCCATGTGGAACCGAACCAATTCGACTTAGGGTCCTTCAATATAAGAGCATACTAATTCCCAGAAGCCCGTCAAGGCATTTATGTGATTCCATGAGCGGTATCACTTAACATTACTTTAATATCTATATTTTTATTTTGTTTTTAGACGACATTTAATTTTGACGAATAATGCATATAATAAAATCAGTTACAGCTAAGAAGAAGGCGAATCGTTATTTTTATCTACAATTAGATGTAATAGTTCGCATAACTAAATTGTTAATATGTTTTAAGCTAAAATTAGCAAGCTGGTATTGCGTTTATTACATATCTCGTTCTAGTTTTGAAAAAACCTTAAATAGTCAATAATTTATAGAGTTTGTTGACGGTACAGTAATTGCATAGAAAAATGACAGTGGTCCACTGTTTTGACGGCAGCGTAGTGGCTGCCCGCGGCTCCGTTTGATGAGATGATTATACCTAATTGAATGTTGACGTACGAAGCTTTGAAACATAGAGGGTCACGTAATTATACAGAAGCGTGATAAGGACGTGTGTTATACAGATATAATCACAGAATTGATGAATTCCTTTAGAAATTTTTAGGACTTAAATGTTTTGCCTCCTTAACCTAGAAACCTTATCTTACGTACCTACTCTTAGCGTGATTTATGACTCTCGTATGTCACAAACAAATTGAACTTTGATATTGCACACACATCAGAAGCATGAAAATTCTATTAGGCATGAATAAACATGCGAATTCTATTAGGAATAAAAAAATATGCAAATTCTATCAGGCATGAAGAAATATGCAAATTATATTAAGCATCAGGTATGGTCTGTGTAAACTAGCTATTGAATTTTAGAAATATGTTTCGGTAGGTATATATTTGTATATTTTATTGCATGAACTGCTATGTTACCCTTACGGTTAAGTAGTGTTTTGATAAATTAGTCAATACCATATGTATTTAAAATCTGTGTAGATTACGGTAACTTTACAGCATTTTTGGCGGAGTGAGTGAATGAGTGAGAGAGTGAGTGAGTGAACGAGTGAGTGAGTGAGTGAGTAAGTGAGATTTGAATCGGTTTAGTTGGTAGATGTGCGGATGTCGTTAGATTTTTAATAATAAAAACTCTCAACTGAGTTATGAGTCTAACGTGTTAATATATGCTGATACTGTAAAGATTTACTTTACATAGTAATAAGAATGCGCAAGAGTCAACTCCCAACCGGGAGCCTTTGAACCTTTCCTTCATAAAGAAGGTATAATAATGCTACTCCATTACAAGCATACACGACGTAATGAATCTCTCATCTACTAAAATATATTTAAAATTTATACATTACCGACGTATTTTGTAGCGACCTATAAACTTGCTTAACAAACTTCAATGTTAGCCCCATACAATTTACTTAA